>NW_027040370.1:188477-215977 GCF_034236695.1 Oncorhynchus nerka
TGTCTCTCTGTAGGTCTCCTACCCTTCATGTGTCTCTCTGTAGGTCTCCTACCCTTCCCGTGTCTCTCTGTAGGTCTCCTACCCTTCCCTTGTCTCTCTGTAGGTCTCCTACCCTTCCCGTGTCTCTCTCTGTAGGTCTTCTACCCTTCCTGTGTCTCTCTGTAGGTCTGTCTCTCTCTGTAGGTCTTCTCTGTAGGTCTTCCTCCCTCTGTGGGTCTGTCTCTCTGTAGGTCTCCTACCCTTCCTGTGTCTCTCTGTAGGTCTGTCTCTCTCTGTAGGTCTCCTACCCTTCCTGTGTCTCTCTGTAGGTCTCCTACCCTTCCTGTGTCTCTCTGTAGGTCTCCTACCCTTCCTGTGTCTCTCTGTAGGTCTCCTACCCTTCCTGTGTCTCTCTGTAGGTCTCCTACCCTTCCTGTGTCTCTCTGTAGGTCTCCAACCCTTCCACTCCTTGTGTCTCTCTGTAGGTCTCCTACCCTTCCTGTGTCTCTCTCTGTAGGTCTCCTACCCTTCCTGTGTCTCTCTGTAGGTCTCCTACCCTTCCTGTGTCTCTCTGTAGGTCTCCTACCCTTCCTGTGTCTCTCTGTAGGTCTCCTACCCTTCCTGTGTCTCTCTGTAGGTCTCCTACCCTTCCTGTGTCTCTCTGTAGGTCTCCTACCCTTAGTGTCTCTCTGTTGGTCTCCTTCTTGCTGTGTCTCTCTGTAGGTCTCCTACCCTTCCTGTGTCTCTTCTGTTGGTACCCTTCTCTCTGTAGGTCTCCTACCCTTCCTGTGTCTCTCTGTTGGTCTCCTACCCTTCCTGTGTCTCTCTGTTGGTCTCCTACCCTTCCTGTGTCTCTCTGTAGGTCTCCTACCCTTCCTGTGTCTCTCTGTTGCTCTCCTACCCTTGCTGTGTCTCTCTGTAGGTCTCCTACCCTTCCTGTGTCTCTCTCTGTTGGTCTCCTACCCTTCCTGTGTCTCTCTGTAGGTCTCCTACCCTTCCCTGTAGGTCTCTCTCTGTCCTACCCTTCCTGTGTCTCTCTGTAGGTCTCCTACCCTTCCTGTGTCTCTCTCTGTTGGTCTCCTATCCTTCCTGTGTCTCTCTCTGTTGGTCTCCTACCCTTCCTGTGTCTCTCTCTGTAGGTCTCCTACCCTTCCTGTGTCTCTCTGTAGGTCTCCTACCCTTCCTGTGTCTCTCTGTAGGTCTCCTACCCTTGTTTCTCTCTGTAGGTCTCCTACCCTTCCTGTGTCTCTCTGTGGGTCTCCTACCCTTCCTGTGTCTCTCTGTAGGTCTCCTACCCTTCCTGTGTTCTCTGTAGGTCTCCTACCCTTCTGTGTCTCTCTGTAGGTCTGTAGGTCTCTACCCTTCCTGTAGGTCTCCTGTAGGTCTCCTACCCTTCCTGTGTCTCTCTGTAGGTCTCCTACCCTTCCTGTGTCTCTCTGTAGGTCTCCTACCCTTCCTGTGTCTCTCTGTAGGTCTCCTACCCTTCCTGTGTCTCTCTGTAGGTCTCCTACCCTTCCTGTGTCTCTCTGTAGGTCTCCTACCCTTCCTGTGTCTCTCTCTGTAGGTCTCCTACCCTTCCTGTGTCTCTCTGTAGGTCTCCTACCCTTCTCTGTGTCTCTTCCTGTGTCTCTCTGTAGGTCTCCTACCCTTCCTGTGTCTCTCTGTAGGTCTCCTACCCTTCCTGTGTCTCTCTGTAGGTCTCCTACCCTTCTCTGTGTCTCTCTGTTGGTCTCCTACCCTTCCTGTGTCTCTCTGTAGGTCTCCTACCCTTCCTGTGTCTCTCTGTAGGTCTCCTACCCTTCCTGTGTCTCTCTCTAGGTCTCCTACCCTTCCTGTGTCTCTCTCTGTAGGTCTCCTACCCTTCCTGTGTCTCTCTGTAGGTCTCCTACCCTTCCCTTCTCTCTGTAGGTCTCCTCTCTCTCTGTAGGTCTCTCTACCCTTCTGTGTCTCTCTGTAGGTCTCCTACCCTTCCTGTGTCTCTCTGTAGGTCTCCTACCCTTCCTGTGTCTCTCTGTAGGTCTCCTACCCTTCCTGTGTCTCTCTGTAGGTCTCCTACCCTTCCTGTGTCTCTCTGTAGGTCTCCTACCCTTCCTGTGTCTCTCTGTAGGTCTCCTACCCTTCCTGTGTCTCTCTGTAGGTCTCCTACCCTTCCTGTGTCTCTCTGTAGGTCTCCTACCCTTCCTGTGTCTCTCTGTAGGTCTCCTACCCTTCCTGTGTCTCTCTGTAGGGTCTCCTACCCTTCCTGTGTCTCTCTGTAGGTCTCCTACCCTTCCTGTGTCTCTCTGTTGGTCTCCTACCCTTCCTGTGTCTCTCTCCTAGGTCTCCTACCCTTCCTGTGTCTCTCTCTGTTGGTCTCCTACCCTTCCTGTGTCTCTCTGTAGGTCTCCTACCCTTCCTGTGTCTCTCTCTGTTGGTCTCCTATCCTTCCTGTGTCTCTCTCTGTTGGTCTCCTACCCTTCCTGTGTCTCTCTCTGTAGGTCTCCTACCCTTCCTGTGTCTCTCTGTAGGTCTCCTACCCTTCCTGTCTCTCTCTGTAGGTCTCCTACCCTTCCTGTGTCTCTCTGTAGGTCTCCTACCCTTCCCTGTGTCTCTCTGTAGGTCTCCTACCCTTCCTGTGTCTCTCTGTAGGTCTCCTACCCTTCCTGTGTCTCTCTTCTTCCTGTGTCTCTCTGTAGGTCTCCTACCCTTCCTGTGTCTCTCTGTAGGTCTCCTACCCTTCCTGTGTCTCTCTGTAGGTCTCCTACCCTTCCTGTGTCTCTCTGTAGGTCTCCTACCCTTCCTGTGTCTCTCTGTAGGTCTCCTACCCTTCCTGTGTCTCTCTGTAGGTCTCCTACCCTTCTGTGTCTCTGTACCCTTCCTGGTCTCTCTGTAGGTCTCCTACCCTTCCTGTGTCTCTCTGTAGGTCTCCTACCCTTCCTGTGTCTCTCTGTAGGTCTCCTACCCTTCCTGTGTCTCTCTGTCTCCTACCCTTCCTGGTCTCTCTACCCTTCCTGTGTCTCTCTGTAGGTCTCCTACCCTTCCTGTGTCTCTCTCTGTAGGTCTCCTACCCTTCCTGTGTCTCTCTCTGTAGGTCTCCTACCCTTCTTGTGTCTCTCTGTAGGTCTCCTACCCTTCCTGTGTCTCTCTGTAGGTCTCCTACCCTTCCTGTGTCTCTCTGTCATGTGTCTCTCTGTAGGTCTCCTACCCTTCCTGTGTCTCTCTGTAGGTCTCCTACCCTTCCTGTGTCTCTCTGTAGGTCTCCTACCCTTCCTGTGTCTCTCTGTAGGTCTCCTACCCTTTCTGTGGTCTCCTACCCTTCCTGTGTCTCTCTGTAGGTCTCCTACCCTTCCTGTGTCTCTCTCTGTAGGTCTCCTACCCTTCCTGTGTCTCTCTGTAGGTCTCCTACCCTTCCTGTGTCTCTCTGTAGGTCTCCTACCCTTCCTGTGTCTCTCTGTAGGTCTCCTACCCTTCCTGTGTCTCTCTAGGTCTCCTACCTTCTGTGTCTCTCTGTAGGTCTCCTACCCTTCCTGTGTCTCTCTGTAGGTCTCCTACCCTTCATGTGTCTCTCTGTAGGTCTCCTACCCTTCCTGTGTCTCTCTCTGTAGGTCTCCTACCCTTCCTGTGTCTCTCTGTAGGTCTCCTACCCTTCCTGTGTCTCTCTGTAGGTCTCCTACCCTTCCTGTGTCTCTCTGTAGGTCTCCTACCCTTCCTGTGTCTCTCTCTGTTAGGTCTCCTACCCTTCCTGTGTCTCTCTCTGTCTCCTACCCTTAGGTCTCTCTAGGTCTCCTACCCTTCCTGTGTCTCTCTGTAGGTCTCCTACCCTTCCTGTGTCTCTCTGTTGGTCTCCTACCCTTCCTGTGTCTCCTACCCTTCCTGTGTCTCTCTGTGTCTCTACCCTTCTGTGTCTCTCTGTAGGTCTCCTACCCTTCCTGTGTCTCTCTGTAGGTCTCCTACCCTTCCTGTGTCTCTCTGTAGGTCTCCTACCCTTCCTCTCTGTAGGTCTCCTCCCTTCTGTCTCTCTGTAGGGTCTCCTGTAGGTCTCCTACCCTTCCTGTGTCTCTCTGTAGGTCTCCTACCCTTCCCGTGTCTCTCTGTAGGTCTCCTACCCTTCCCTTGTCTCTCTGTAGGTCTCCTACCCTTCCCGTGTCTCTCTCTGTAGGTCTTCTACCCTTCCTGTGTCTCTCTGTAGGTCTGTCTCTCTCTGTAGGTTTCCTACCCTTCCTGTGTCACTCTGTGGGTCTGTCTCTCTCTGTAGGTCTCCTACCCTTCCTGTGTCTCTCTGTGGGTCTGTCTCTCTCTGTAGGTCTCCTACCCTTCCTGTGTCTCTCTGTAGGTCTCCTACCCTTCCTGTGTCTCTCTGTAGGTCTCCTACCCTTCCCATTTCTCTCTGTAGGTCTGTCTCTCTCTGTAGGTCTCCTACCCTTCCTGTGTCTCTCTGTAGGTCTCCAACCCTTCCTGTGTCTCTCTGAAGGTCTCCAACCCTTCCTGTGTCTATCTCTGTAGGTCTCCTACCCTTCCTGTGTCTCTCTCTGTAGGTCTCCTACCCTTCTTGTGTCTCTCTGTAGGTCTCCTACCCTTCCTGTGTCTCTCTGTAGGTCTCCTACCCTTCCTGTGTCTCTCTGTAGGTCTCCTACCCTTCCTGTGTCTCTCTGTAGGTCTCCTACCCTTCCTGTGTCTCTCTGTAGGTCTCCTACCCTTCCTGTGTCTCTCTGTAGGTCTCCTACCCTTCCTGTGTCTCTCTGTAGGTCTCCTACCCTTGCTGTGTCTCTCTGTAGGTCTCCTACCCTTCCTGTGTCTCTCTGTAGGTCTCCTACCCTTCTGTGTCTCTCTGTAGGTCTCCTACCCTTCCTGTGTCTCTCTGTAGGTCTCCTACCCTTCTTCTGTAGGTCTCCCCCTTCCCCTTCCTGTGTCTCTCTGTAGGTCTCCTACTTCCTGTGTCTCTCTTCCTGTGTCTCTCTGTAGGTCTCCTACCCTTCCTTCCTGTGTCTCTCTCTGTCTCTCTCTGTGGTCTCCTACCCTTCCTGTGTCTCTCTGTAGGTCTCCTACCCTTCCTGTGTCTCTCTGTAGGTCTCCTACCCTTCCTGTGTCTCTCTGTAGGTCTCCTACCCTTCCTGTGTCTCTCTGTTGGTCTCCTACCCTTCCTGTGTCTCTCTGTTGGTCTCCTACCCTTCCTGTGTCTCTCTCTGTAGGAATCCTACCCTTCCTGTGTCTCTCTGTAGGTCTCCTACCCTTCCTGTGTCTCTCTCTGTAGGTCTCCTACCCTTCCTGTGTCTCTCTGTAGGTCTGTTTCTCTCTGTAGGTCTCCTACCCTTCCTGTGTCTCTCTGTGGGTCTGTCTCTCTCTGTAGGTCTCCTACCCTTCCTGTGTCTCTCTGTTGGTCTCCTACCCTTCCTGTGTCTCTCTCTGTAGGTCTCCTACCCTTCCCGTGTCTCTCTGTAGGTCTCCTACCCTTCCTGTGTCTCTCTGTAGGTCTCCTACCCTTCCTGTGTCTCTCTGTAGGTCTCCTACCCTTCCTGTGTCTCTCTGTAGGTCTCCAACCCTTCCTGTGTCTCTCTGTAGGTCTCCTACCCTTCCCGTGTCTCTCTGTAGGTCTCCTACCCTTCATGTGTCTCTCTGTAGGTCTCCTACCCTTCCTGTGTTTCTCTGTAGGTCTTCTACCCTTCCTGTGTCTCTCTGTAGGTCTCCTACCCTTCCTTGTGTCTCTCTGTAGGTCTCCTACCCTTCCTGTGTCTCTCTGTAGGTCTCTCTTCTGTAGGTCTCCTACCCTTCCTGTGTCTCTCTGTAGGTCTCCTACCCTTCCTGTGTCTCTCTGTAGGTCTCCTACCCTTCCTGTGTCTCTCTGTAGGTCTCCTACCCTTCCTGTGTCTCTCTGTAGGTCTCCTACCCTTCCTGTGTCTCTCTGTAGGTCTCCTACCCTTCCTGTGTCTCTCTGTAGGTCTCCTACCCTTCCTGTGTCTCTCTGTAGGTCTCCTACCCTTCCTGTGTCTCTCTGTAGGTCTCCTACCCTTCCTGTGTCTCTCTGTAGGTCTCCTACCCTTCCTGTGTCTCTCTGTAGGTCTCCTACCCTTCATGTGTCTCTCTGTAGGTCTCCTACCCTTCCTGTGTCTCTCTGTTGGTCTCCTACCCTTCCTGTGTCTCTCTGTAGGTCTCCTACCCTTCCTGTGTCTCTCTGTTGGTCTCCTACCCTTCCTGTGTCTCTCTGTAGGTCTCCTACCCTTCCTGTGTCTCTCTGTAGGTCTCCTACCCTTCTGTCTCTCTGTAGGTCTCCTACCCTTCCTGTGTCTCTCTGTAGGTCTCCTACCCTTCCTGTGTCTCTCTGTAGGTCTCCTACCCTTCCTGTGTCTCTCTCTGTAGGTCTCCTACCCTTCCTGTGTCTCTCTGTAGGTCTCCTACCCTTCCTGTGTCTCTCTCTGTAGGTCTCCTACCCTTCCTGTGTCTCTCTGTAGGTCTCCTACCCTTCCTGTGTCTCTCTGTAGGTCTCCTACCCTTCCTGTGTCTCTCTGTAGGTCTCCTACCCTTCCTGTGTCTCTCTCTGTAGGTCTCCTACCCTTCCTGTGTCTCTCTGTAGGTCTCCTACCCTTCCTGTGTCTCTCTGTAGGTATGTTTCTCTCTGTAGGTCTCCTACCCTTCCTGTGTCTCTCTGTGGGTCTGTCTCTCTCTGTAGGTCTCCTACCCTTCCTGTGTCTCTCTGTAGGTCTCCTACCCTTCCTGTGTCTCTCTCTGTAGGTCTCCTACCCTTCCTGTGTCTCTCTGTAGGTCTCCTACCCTTCCTGTGTCTCTCTGTAGGTCTCCTACCCTTCCTGTGTCTCTCTGTAGGTCTCCTACCCTTCCTGTGTCTCTCTGTAGGTCTCTACCCTTCCTGTGTCTCTCTGTAGGTCTCCTACCCTTCCTTCCTAGGTGTCTCTCTCTGTAGGTCTCCTACCCTTCCTGTGTCTCTCTGTGTGTCTCTCTGTAGGTCTCCTACCCTTCCTGTGTCTGTCTCTCTCTTCTCTCTGTAGGTCTCCTACCCTTCCTGTGTCTCTCTGTAGGTCTCCTACCCTTCCTGTGTCTCTCTGTAGGTCTCCTACCCTTCCTGTGTCTCTCTGTAGGTCTCCTACCCTTCCTGTGTCTCTCTCTGTAGGTCTCCTACCCTTCCTGTGTCTCTCTGTAGGTCTCCTACCCTTCCCTGTGTCTCTCTGTAGGTCTCCTACCCTTCCTGTGTCTCTCTGTAGGTCTCCTACCCTTCCTGTGTCTCTCTGTAGGTCTCCTACCCTTCCTGTGTCTCTCTGTAGGTCTCCTACCCTTCCTGTGTCTCTCTGTAGGTCTCCTACCCTTCATGTGTCTCTCTGTAGGTCTCCTACCCTTCCTGTGTCTCTCTGTAGGTCTCCTACCCTTCCTGTGTCTCTCTGTAGGTCTCCTACCCTTCCTGTGTCTCTCTGTTGGTCTCCTACCCTTCCTGTGTCTCTCTGTTGGTCTCCTACCCTTCCTGTGTCTCTCTGTAGGTCTCCTACCCTTGCTGTGTCTCTCTGTAGGTCTCCTACCCTTCCTGTGTCTCTCTCTGTAGGTCTCCTCCTTCCTGTGTCTCTCTGTAGGTCTCCTACCCTTCCTGTAGGTCTCTCTCTCTGTAGGTCTCCTACCCTTCCTGTGTCTCTCTGTAGGTCTCCTACCCTTCCTGTGTCTCTCTGTAGGTCTCCTACCCTTCCTGTGTCTCTCTGTAGGTCTCCTACCCTTCCTGTGTCTCTCTGTAGGTCTCCTACCCTTCTGTAGGTGTCTCTCTCTGTAGGTCTCCTACCCTTGGGTGTGTCTCTCTGTAGGTCTCCTACCCTTCCTGTGTCTCTCTGTTGGTCTCCTACCCTTCCTGTGTCTCTCTGTAGGTCTCCTACCCTTCCTGTGTCTCTCTCTGTAGGTCTCCTACCCTTCCTGTGTCTCTCTGTAGGTCTCCTACCCTTCCTGTGTCTCTCTGTAGGTCTCCTACCCTTCCTGTGTCTCTCTGTAGGTCTCCTACCCTTCCTGTGTCTCTCTGTAGGTCTCCTACCCTTCCTGTCTCCTACCCTTCCTGTCTCTCTGTAGGTCTCCTACCCTTCCTGTGTCTCTCTGTAGGTCTCCTACCCTTCCTGTGTCTCTCTGTAGGTCTCCTACCCTTCCTGTGTGTCTCTCTGTAGGTCTCCTACCCTTCCTGTGTCTCTCTGTAGGTCTCCTACCCTTCCTGTGTCTCTCTGTAGGTCTCTCTGTAGGTCTCCTAGGTCCCTTCCTTCCCTGTCTCTCTCTGTAGGTCTCCTACCCTTCCTGTGTCTCTCTGTAGGTCTCCTACCTTCTTCCTGTAGGTGTCTCTCTGTAGGTCTCCTACCCTTCCTGTGTCTCTCTGTAGGTCTCCTACCCTTCTGTGTCTCTCTCTGTAGGTCTCCTACCCTTCCTGTGTCTCTCTGTAGGTCTCCTACCCTGTCTCTCTGTAGGTCTCCTACCCTTCCTGTGTCTCTCTGTAGGTCTCCTACCCTTCCTGTGTCTCTCTGTAGGTCTCCTACCCTTCCTGTGTCTCTCTGTAGGTCTCCTACCCTTCCTGTGTCTCTCTGTAGGTCTCCTACCCTTCCTGTGTCTCTCTGTAGGTCTCCTACCCTTCCTGTGTCTCTCTGTAGGTCTCCTACCCTTCCTTCCTGTTGGTCTCCTACCCTTCCTGTCTCTCTGTAGGTCTCCTACCCTTCCTGTGTCTCTCTGTAGGTCTCCTACCCTTCCTGTGTCTCTCTGTAGGTCTCCTACTTCCTTCCTGTGTCTCTCTGTAGGTCTCCTACCCCCTTCCTGTGTCTCTCTGTAGGTCTCCTACCCTTCCTGTGTCTCTCTGTAGGTCTCCTACCCTTCCTGTGTCTCTCTGTAGGTCTCCTACCCTTCCTGTGTCTCTCTGTAGGTCTCCTACCCTTCCTGTGTCTCTCTGTAGGTCTCCTACCCTTCCTGTGTCTCTCTGTAGGTCTCCTACCCTTCCTGTGTCTCTCTGTAGGTCTCCTACCCTTCCTGTGTCTCTCTGTAGGTCTCCTACCCTTCCTGTGTTCCTAGGTGTCTCTCTGTAGGTCTCCTACCCTTCCTGTGTCTCTCTGTAGGTCTCCTACCCTTCCTGTGTCTCTCTGTAGGTCTCCTACCCTTCCTGTGTCTCTCTGTAGGTCTCCTACCCTTCCTGTGTCTCTAGGTCTGTCTTCTCTCTGTAGGTCTCCTACCCTTCCCATTTCTCTCTGTAGGTCTGTCTCTCTCTGTAGGTCTCCTACCCTTCCTGTGTCTCTCTGTAGGTCTCCTACCCTTCCTGTGTCTCTCTGTAGGTCTCCTACCCTTCCTGTGTCTCTCTGTAGGTCTCCTACCCTTCCTGTGTCTCTCTGTAGGTCTCCTACCCTTCCTGTGTCTCTCTGTAGGTCTCCTACCCTTCCTGTGTCTCTCTGTAGGTCTCCTACCCTTCCTGTCTCTCTCTGTAGGTCTCCTACCCTTCTCTCTGTGTCTCCTACCCTTCCCGTGTCTCTCTGTTGGCCTCCTACCCTTCCTGTGTCTCTCTGTAGGTCTCCTACCCTTCCTGTGTCTCTCTGTAGGTCTCCTACCCTTCATGTGTCTCTCTGTAGGTCTCCTACCCTTCATGTGTCTCTCTAGGTCTCCTACCCTTCCTGTGTCTCTCTGTAGGTCTCCTACCCTTCCTGTGTCTCTCTGTAGGTCTCCTACCCTTCCTGTGTCTCTCTCTGTAGGTCTGTGTCTCTCTGTAGGTCTCCTACCCTTCCTGTGTCTGTCTCTCTCTGTAGGTCTCCTACCCTTCCTGGTCTCTCTGTAGGTCTCCTACCCTCTCTGTAGGTCTCCTCTCTCTGTAGGTCTCCTGTAGGTACCTTCTTCTCTGTAGGTCTCCTACCCTTCCTGTGTCTCTCTGTAGGTCTCCTACCCTTCCTGTGTCTCTCTGTAGGTCTGTACCCTTCCTGTAGGTCTCCTACCCTTCCTGTGTCTCTCTGTAGGTCTCCTACCCTTCCTGTGTCTCTCTGTAGGTCTCCTACCCTTCCTGTGTCTCTCTGTAGGTCTCCTACCCTTCCTGTGTCTCTCTGTAGGTCTCCTACCCTTCCTTCCTGTGTCTCTCTGTAGGTCTCCTACCCTTCCTGTGTCTCTCTGTAGGTCTCCTACCCTTCCTGTGTCTCTCTGTAGGTCTCCTACCCTTCCTGTGTCTCTCTGTAGGTCTCCTACCCTTCCTGTGTCTCTCTGTAGGTCTCCTACCCTTCCTGTGTCTCTCTGTAGGTCTCCTACCCTTCCTGTGTCTCTCTCTGTAGGTCTCCTACCCTTCCTGTGTCTCTCTGTAGGTCTCCTACCCTTCCTGTCTCTCTCTGTTGGTCTCCTACCCTTCCTGTGTCTCTCTGTAGGTCTCCTACCCTTCCTGTGTCTCTCTCTGTAGGTCTCCTACCCTTCCTGTGTCTCTCTGTAGGTCTCCTACCCTTCCTGTGTCTCTCTGTAGGTCTCCTACCCTTCCTGTGTCTCTCTGTAGGTCTGTCTCTCTCTGTAGGTCTCCTACCCTTCCTGTGTCTCTCTGTGGGTCTGTCTCTCTCTGTAGGTCTCCTACCCTTCCTGTGTCTCTCTGTTGGTCTCCTACCCTTCCTGTGTCTCTCTCTGTAGGTCTCCTACCCTTCCCGTGTCTCTTCCTGTGTCTCTCTGTAGGTCTACCCTTGTCTCTCTGTAGGTCTCCTACCCTTCCTGTGTCTCTCTGTAGGTCTCCTACCCTTCCTGTGTCTCTCTGTAGGTCTCCTACCCTTCCTGTGTCTCTCTGTAGGTCTCCTACCCTTCCTGTGTCTCTCTGTAGGTCTCCTACCCTTCCTGTGTCTCTCTGTAGGTCTCCTACCCTTCCTGTGTCTCTCTGTAGGTCTCCTACCTTTCCCGTGTCTCTCTGTAGGTCTCCTACCCTTCCTGTGTCTCTCTGTAGGTCTTACCTTCCTGTGTCTCTCTGTAGGTCTCCTACCTTCTTCTCTGTAGGTCTCTACCCTTCTGTCTCTCTGTAGGTCTCCTACCCTTCCTGTGTCTCTCTGTAGGTCTCCTACCCTTCCTGTGTCTCTCTGTAGGTCTCCTACCCTTCCTGTGTCTCTCTGTAGGTCTCCTACCCTTCCTGTGTCTCTCTGTAGGTCTCCTACCCTTCCTGTGTCTCTCTGTAGGTCTCCTACCCTTCCTGTGTCTCTCTGTAGGTCTCCTACCCTTCCTGTGTCTCTCTGTAGGTCTCCTACCCTTCCTGTGTCTCTCTGTAGGTCTCCTACCCTTCTGTGTCTCTCTGTAGGTCTCCTCTTCCTGTGTCTCTCTGTAGGTCTCCTACCCTTCCTGTGTCTCTCTGTAGGTCTCCTACCCTTCCTGTGTCTCTCTGTAGGTCTCCTACCCTTCCTGTGTCTCTCTCTGTCTCTCTCTTAGGTCTCCTACCCTTCCTGTGTCTCTCTGTAGGTCTCCTACCCTTCCTGTGTCTCTCTGTAGGTCTCCTACCCTTCCTGTGTCTCTGTAGGTCTCCTACCCTTCCTGTGTCTCTCTGTAGGTCTCCTACCCTTCCTGTGTCTCTCTGTAGGTCTCCTACCCTTCCTTCCTGTAGGTCTCTCTTCTGTCTCTCTTGGTCTCCTACCCTTCCTGTGTCTCTCTGTAGGTCTCCTACCCTTCCTGTGTCTCTCTGTAGGTCTCCTACCCTTCCTACCCTTCCTGTGTCTCTCTGTAGGTCTCCTACCCTTCCTGTGTCTCTCTGTAGGTCTGTGTCTCTCTGTAGGTCTCCTACCCTTCCTGTGTCTCTCTGTAGGTCTCCTACCCTTCCTGTCTCTCTCTGTAGGTCTCCTACCCTTCCTGTGTCTCCTGTCCCTTCCTGTGTCTCTAGGTCTCCTACCCTTCCTGTGTAGGTCTCTACCCTTCCTGTGTAGGTCTCCTACCCTTCCTGTGTCTCTCTGTAGGTCTCCTACCCTTCCTGTGTCTCTCTGTAGGTCTCTGTCTCTCTGTAGGTCTAGGTCTCCTACCCTTCCTGTGTCTCTCTGTAGGTCTCCTACCCTTCCTGTGTCTCTCTGTAGGTCTCCTACCCTTCCTGTGTCTCTCTGTAGGTCTCCTACCCTTCCTGTGTCTCTCTGTAGGTCTCCTACCCTTCCTGTGTCTCTCTGTAGGTCTCCTACCCTTCCTGTGTCTCTCTGTAGGTCTCCTACCCTTCCTGTCTCTGTAGGTCTCCTCTGTAGGTCTCTCTGTAGGTCTCCTACCCTTCTGTGTCTCTCTGTAGGTCTCCTACCCTTCCTGTGTCTCTCTGTAGGTCTCCTACCCTTCCTGTGTCTCTCTGTAGGTCTCCTACCCTTCCTGTGTCTCTCTGTAGGTCTCCTACCCTTCTGTGTGTGTCTCTCTGTAGGTCTCCTACCCTACCAGTGTCTCTCTGTAGGTCTCCTACCCTTCCTGTGTCTCTCTGTAGGTCTCCTACCCTTCCTGTGTCTCTCTGTAGGTCTCCTACCCTTCCTGTGTCTCTCTGTAGGTCTCCTACCCTTCCTGCGTGTCTCTCTGTAGGTCTCCTACCCTTCCTGTGTCTCTCTGTGGGTCTCCTACCCTTCCTGTGTCTCTCTGTAGGTCTCCTACCCTTCCTGTGTCTCTCTGTAGGTCTCCTACCCTTTGTGTCTCTCTGTAGGTCTCCTACCCCTTCCTGTGTCTCTCTGTAGGTCTCCTACCCTTCCTGTGTCTCTCTGTAGGTCTCCTACCCTTCCTGTGTCTCTCTGTAGGTCTCCTACCCTTCCTGTGTCTCTCTGTAGGTCTCCTACCCTTCCTGTGTCTCTCTGTAGGTCTCCTACCCTTCCTGTGTCTCTCTGTAGGTCTCCTACCCTTCCTGTGTCTCTCTGTAGGTCTCCTACCCCCTTCCTGTGTCTCTCTCTGTAGGTCTCCTACCCTTCCTGTGTCTCTCTGTAGGTCTCCTACCCTTCCTGTGTCTCTCTCTGTGTAGGTCTCCTACCCTTCCTGTGTCTCTCTGTAGGTCTCCTACCCTTCCTGTGTCTCTCTGTAGGTCTCCTACCCTTCCTGTGTCTCTCTGTAGGTCTCCTACCCTTCCTGTGTCTCTCTACCCTTCATGTGTCTCTCTAGGTCTCCTACCCTTCCTGTGTCTCTCTGTAGGTCTCCTACCCTTCCTGTGTCTCTCTGTAGGTCTCCTACCCTTCCTGTGTCTCTCTGTAGGTCTCCTACCCTTCCTGTGTCTCTCTCTGTAGGTCTCCTACCCTTCCTGTGTCTCTCTCTGTAGGTCTCCTACCCTTCTTGTGTCTCTCTGTAGGTCTCCTACCCTTCCTGTGTCTCTCTGTAGGTCTCCTACCCTTCCTGTGTCTCTCTCTGTAGGTCTCCTACCCTTCCTGTGTCTCTCTGTAGGTCTCCTCCTTCCTGTGTCTCTCTTAGGTCTCCTACCCTTCCTGTGTCTCTCTGTAGGTCTCCTACCCTTCCTGTGTCTCTCTGTAGGTCTCCTACCCTTCCTGTGTCTCTCTGTAGGTCTCCTACCCTTCCTGTGTCTCTCTGTAGGTCTCCTACCCTTCCTGTGTCTCTCTGTAGGTCTCCTACCCTTCCTGTGTCTCTCTGTAGGTCTCCTACCCTTCCTGTAGGTCTCTCTTCTGTGTCTCTCTGTAGGTCTCCTACCCTTCCTGTCTCTCTGTAGGTCTCCTACCCTTTCCTGTAGGTCTCCTACCCTTCCTGGTCTCTCTGTAGGTCTCCTACCCTTCCTGTGTCTCTCTGTAGGTCTCCTACCCTTCCTGTGTCTCTCTGTAGGTCTCCTACCCTTCCTTCCTGTGTCTCCTACCCTTCCTGTCTCTCTCTGTAGGTCTCCTACCCTTCCTGTGTCTCTCTGTAGGTCTCCTACCCTTCCTTCTCTGTAGGGTCTCTCTAGGTCTCCTACCCTTCCTGTGTCTCTCTGTAGGTCTCCTACCCTTCCTGTGTCTCTCTGTAGGTCTCCTACCCTTCCTGTGTCTCTCTGTAGGTCTCCTACCCTTCCTGTGTCTCTCTGTAGGTCTCCTACCCTTCCTGTGTCTCTCTGTAGGTCTCCTACCCTTCCTGTGTCTCTCTGTAGGTCTCCTACCCTTCCTGTGTCTCTCTGTAGGTCTCCTACCCTTCCTGTGTCTCTCTGTAGGTCTCCTACCCTTCCTGTGTCTCTCTGTAGGTCTCCTACCCTTCCTGTGTCTCTCTGTAGGTCTCCTACCCTTCCTGTGTCTCTCTGTTGCTCTCCTACCCTTACTGTGTCTCTCTGTAGGTCTCCTACCCTTCCTGTGTCTCTCTCTGTTGGTCTCCTACCCTTCCTGTGTCTCTCTGTAGGTCTCCTACCCTTCCTGTGTCTCTCTCTGTTGGTCTCCTATCCTTCCTGTGTCTCTCTCTGTTGGTCTCCTACCCTTCCTGTGTCTCTCTGTAGGTCTCTGTAGGTCCTACCCTTCCTGTGTCTCTCTGTAGGTCTCCTACCCTTCCTGTGTCTCTCTGTAGGTCTCCTACCCTTCCTGTGTCTCTCTGTAGGTCTCCTACCCTTCTGTGTCTCTCTGTAGGTCTCCTACCCTTCCTGTCTCTCTCTCTGTCTCTCTGTAGGTCTCTGTGTACCCTTCTGTGTCTCTCTGTAGGTCTCCTACCCTTCCTGTGTCTCTCTGTAGGTCTCCTACCCTTCCTGTGTCTCTCTCTGTCTCTCTCTGCTAGGTCTCCTACCCTTCCTGTGTCTCTCTGTAGGTCTCCTACCCTTCCTGTGTCTCTCTGTAGGTCTCCTACCCTTCCTGTGTCTCTCTGTACCCTTCCTGGTCTCCTACCCTTCCTGTGTCTCTCTGTAGGTCTCCTACCCTTCCTGTGTCTCTCTGTAGGTCTCCTACCCTTCCCTGTGTCTCTCTGTAGGTCTCCTACCCTTCTATGTGTGTCTCTCTCTGTAGGTCTCCTACCCTTCCTGTGTCTTCTGTAGGTCTGTCTCTCTCTGTAGGTCTCCTACCCTTCCTGTGTCTCTCTGTAGGTCTCCTACCCTTCCTGTGTCTCTCTGTAGGTCTCTCCTTCCTGTGTCTTCCTGTAGGTCTCTACCCTTCCTGTGTCTCTCTGTAGGTCTCCTACCCTTCCTGTGTCTCTCTGTAGGTCTCCTACCCTTCCTGTGTCTCTCTGTAGGTCTCCTACCCTTCCTGTGTCTCTCTGTAGGTCTCCTACCCTTCCTGTGTCTCTCTGTAGGTCTCCTACCCTTCCTGTGTCTCTCTGTAGGTCTCCTACCCTTCCTGTGTCTCTCTGTAGGTCTCCTACCCTTCCTGTGTCTCTCTGTAGGTCTCCTACCCTTCCTTCCTGTGTCTCTTCTGTAGGTCTCCTACCCCCTTCTGTCTCTCTCTGTAGGTCTCCTACCCTTCCTGTGTCTCTCTGTTGCTCTCCTACCCTTGCTGTGTCTCTCTGTAGGTCTCCTACCCTTCCTGTGTCTCTCTCTGTTGGTCTCCTACCCTTCCTGTGTCTCTCTGTAGGTCTCCTACCCTTCCTGTGTCTCTCTCTGTTGGTCTCCTACCCTTCCTGTGTCTCTCTGTAGGTCTCCTACCCTTCCCGTGTCTCTCTCTGTTGGTCTCCTATCCTTCCTGTGTCTCTCTCTGTTGGTCTCCTACCCTTCCTGTGTCTCTCTCTGTAGGAATCCTACCCTTCCTGTGTCTCTCTGTAGGTCTCCTACCCTTCCTGTGTCTCTCTCTGTAGGTCTCCTACCCTTCCTGTGTCTCTCTGTAGGTCTGTTTCTCTCTGTAGGTCTCCTACCCTTCCTGTGTCTCTCTGTGGGTCTGTCTCTCTCTGTAGGTCTCCTACCCTTCCTGTGTCTCTCTGTAGGTCTCCTACCCTTCCTGTGTCTCTCTGTAGGTCTCCTACCCTTCCTGTGTCTCTCTGTAGGTCTCCTACCCTTCCTGTGTCTCTCTGTAGGTCTCCTACCCTTCCTGTGTCTCTCTCTGTAGGTCTCCTACCCTTCCTGTGTCTCTCTGTAGGTCTCCTACCCTTCCTGTGTCTCTCTGTAGGTCTCCTACCCTTCCTGGTCTCTCTGTACTCCTTCTTGTGTCTCTCTGTAGGTCTCCTACCCTTCCTGTGTCTCTCTGTAGGTCTCTACCCTTACCCTTCCTGTGTCTCTCTCTGTAGGTCTCCTACCCTTCCTGTGTCTCTCTGTAGGTCTCCTACCCTTCCTGTGTCTCTCTGTAGGTCTCCTACCCTTCCTGTGTCTCTCTGTAGGTCTCCTACCCTTCCTGTGTCTCTCTGTAGGTCTCCTACCCTTCCTGTGTCTCTCTCTGTAGGTCTCCTACCCTTCCTGTGTCTCTCTGTAGGTCTCCTACCCTTCCTGTGTCTCTCTGTAGGTCTCCTACCCTTCCTGTGTCTCTCTCTGTAGGTCTCCTACCCTTCCTGTGTCTCTCTGTAGGTCTCCTACCCTTCCTGTGTCTCTCTGTAGGTCTCCTACCCTTCCTGTGTCTCTCTGTAGGTCTCCTACCCTTCCTGTGTCTCTCTGTAGGTCTCCTACCCTTCCTGTGTCTCTCTGTAGGTCTCCTACCCTTCCTGTGTCTCTCTGTAGGTCTCCTACCCTTCCTGTGTCTCTCTGTAGGTCTCCTACCCTTCCTGTCTCTCTGTAGGTCTCCTACCCTTCCCGTGTCTCTCTGTTGCTCTCCTACCCTTGCTGTGTCTCTCTGTAGGTCTCCTACCCTTCCTGTGTCTCTCTCTGTTGGTCTCCTACCCTTCCTGTGTCTCTCTGTAGGTCTCCTACCCTTCCTGTGTCTCTCTGTTGGTCTCCTATCCTTCCTGTGTCTCTCTCTGTTGGTCTCCTACCCTTCCTGTGTCTCTCTGTAGGTCTCCTACCCTTCCTGTGTCTCTCTGTAGGTCTCCTACCCTTCCTGTGTCTCTCTCTGTTGGTCTCCTACCCTTCCTGTGTCTCTCTGTAGGTCTCCTACCCTTCCTGTGTCTCTCTGTAGGTCTCCTACCCTTCCTGTGTCTCTCTGTAGGTCTCCTACCCTTCCTGTGTCTCTCTGTAGGTCTCCTACCCTTCCTGTGTCTCTCTGTAGGTCTCCTACCCTTCCTGTGTCTCTCTGTAGGTCTCCTACCCTTCCTGTGTCTCTCTCTGTAGGTCTCCTACCCTTCCTGTGTCTCTCTGTAGGTC
Organism: Oncorhynchus nerka; assembly: GCF_034236695.1. Taxonomy (NCBI): domain Eukaryota; kingdom Metazoa; phylum Chordata; class Actinopteri; order Salmoniformes; family Salmonidae; genus Oncorhynchus; species Oncorhynchus nerka. The sequence continues at coordinate 205,486 of NW_027040370.1, forward strand.
TCCTACCCTTCCTGTGTCTCTCTGTTGGTCTCCTACCCTTCCTGTGTCTCTCTCTGTTGGTCTCCTACCCTTCCTGTGTCTCTCTGTAGGTCTCCTACCCTTCCTGTGTCTCTCTCTGTAGGTCTCCTGTGTCTCTCTTAGGTCTGTGTTCCTGTGTCTCTCTGTAGGTCTCCTACCCTTCCTGTGTCTCTCTGTAGGTCTCCTACCCTTCCTGTGTCTCTCTGTAGGTCTCCTACCCTTCCTGTGTCTCTCTCTGTAGGTCTCCTACCCTTCCTGTGTCTCTCTGTAGGTCTCCTACCCTTCCTGTGTCTCTCTGTAGGTCTCCTACCCTTCCTGTGTCTCTCTCTTAGGTCTCTACCCTTCCTGTGTCTCTCTGTAGGTCTCCTACCCTTCCTGTGTCTCTCTGTAGGTCTCCTACCCTTCCTGTGTCTCTCTGTAGGTCTCCTACCCTTCCTGTGTCTCTCTGTAGGTCTCCTACCCTTCCTGTAGGTCTGTGTCTCTCTGTAGGTCTCCTACCCTTCCTGTGTCTCTCTCTGTAGGTCTCCTACCCTTCCTGTGTCTCTCTGTAGGTCTCCTACCCTTCCTGTGTCTCTCTGTAGGTCTCCTACCCTTCCTGTGTCTCTCTGTAGGTCTCCTACCCTTCCCTAGGTGTTCTCTCTCTGTAGGTCTCCTACCCTTCCTGTGTCTCTCTGTAGGTCTCCTACCCTTCCTGTGTCTCTCTGTAGGTCTCCTACCCTTCTGTGTCTCTCTGTAGGTCTCCTACCCTTCCTGTGGTCTCTCTGTTGGTCTCCTGTAGGTCTCCCCTTCCTGTGTCTCTCTGTAGGTCTCCTACCCTTCCTGTGTCTCTCTGTAGGTCTCCTACCCTTCCTGTGTCTCTCTGTAGGTCTCCTACCCTTCCTGTGTCTCTCTGTAGGTCTCCTACCCTTCCTGTGTCTCTCTGTAGGTCTCCTACCCTTCCTGTGTCTCTCTGTAGGTCTCCTACCCTTCCTGTGTCTCTCTGTAGGTCTCCTACCCTTCCTGTGTCTCTCTGTAGGTCTCCTACCCTTCCTGTGTCTCTCTGTAGGTCTCCTACCCTTCCTGTGTCTCTCTGTAGGTCTCCTACCCTTCCTGTGTCTCTCTGTAGGTCTCCTACCCTTCCTGTGTCTCTCTGTAGGTCTCCTACCCTTCCTGTGTCTCTCTGTAGGTCTCCTACCCTTCCTGTGTCTCTCTGTAGGTCTCCTACCCCTTCCTGTGTCTCTCTCTGTAGGTCTCCTACCCTTCCTGTGTCTCTAGGTCTGTAGGTCTCCTAGGTCTCCCTTCCTGTGTTCTCTGTAGGTCTCTTCTGTGTCTCTCTAGGTCTCCTACCCTTCCTGTGTCTCTCTGTAGGTCTCCTACCCTTCCTGTGTCTCTCTGTAGGTATCCTACCCTTCCTGTGTCTCTCTGTAGGTCTCCTACCCTTCCTGTGTCTCTCTGTAGGTCTCCTACCCTTCCCGTGTCTCTCTGTAGGTCCTACCCTTCTGTGTCTCTCTGTAGGTCTCCTACCCTTCCTGTGTCTCTCTGTAGGTCTCCTACCCTTCCTGTGTCTCTCTGTAGGTCTCCTACCCTTCCTGTGTCTCTCTGTAGGTCTCCTACCCTTCCTGTGTCTCTCTGTTGGTCTCCTACCCTTCCTGTGTCTCTCTGTAGGTCTCCTACCCTTCCTGTGTCTCTCTGTAGGTCTCCTACCCTTCCTGTGTCTCTCTGTTGGTCTCCTACCCTTCCTGTGTCTCTCTGTAGGTCTCCTACCCTTCCTGTGTCTCTCTGTAGGTCTCCTACCCTTCCTGTGTCTCTCTGTAGGTCTCCTACCCTTCCTGTGTCTCTCTGTAGGTCTCCTACCCTTCCTGTGTCTCTCTGTAGGGTCTCCTACCCTTCCTGTGTCTCTCTGTAGGTCTCCTACCCTTCCTGTGTCTCTCTGTAGGTCTCCTACCCTTCCTGTGTCTCTCTGTAGGTCTCCTACCCTTCCTGTGTCTCTCTGTAGGTCTCCTACCCTTCCTGTGTCTCTCTGTAGGTCTCCTACCCTTCCTGTGTCTCTCTCTGTAGGTCTCCTACCCTTCCTGTGTCTCTCTGTTGGTCTCCTACCCTTCCTGTGTCTCTCTGTAGGTCTCCTACCCTTCCTGTGTCTCTCTGTAGGTCTCCTACCCTTCCTGTGTCTCTCTGTAGGTCTCCTACCCTTCCTGTGTCTCTCTGTAGGTCTCCTACCCTTCCTGTGTCTCTCTGTAGGTCTCCTACCCTTCCTGTGTCTCTCTAGGTACCCTTCCTGTGTCTCTCTAGGTCTCCTACCCTTCCTGTGTCTCTCTGTAGGTCTCCTACCCTTCCTGTGTCTCTCTGTAGGTCTTCCTTGTGTGTCTCTCTGTAGGTCTCCTACCCTTCCTGTGTCTCTCTGTAGGTCTCCCCTTCCTGTGTCTCTCTGTAGGTCTCCTACCCTTCCTGTGTCTCTCTGTAGGTCTCCTACCCTTCCTGTGTCTCTCTCTGTAGGTCTCCTACCCTTCCTGTAGGTCTGTCTCTCTGTAGGTCTCCTACCCTTCCTGTGTCTCTCTGTAGGTCTCCTACCCTTCCTGTGTCTCTCTGTAGGTCTCCTACCCTTCCTGTGTCTCTCTGTAGGTCTCCTACCCTTCCTGTGTCTCTCTGTAGGTCTCCTACCCTTCCTGTGTCTCTCTGTAGGTCTCCTACCCTTCCCTGTGTCTCTCTGTAGGTCTCCTACCCTTCCTGTGTCTCTCTGTAGGTCTCCTACCCTTCTGTGTCTCTCTCTCCTACCCTTCCTGTGTCTCTCTGTAGGTCTCCTACCCTGTGTTCCTGTGTCTCCTACCCTTCTGTCTCTCTGTAGGTCTCCTACCCTTCCTGTGTCTCTCTGTAGGTCTCCTACCCTTCCTGTGTCTCTCTGTAGGTCTCCTACCCTTCCTGTGTCTCTCTCTGTAGGTCTCCTACCCTTCCTGGTCTCTCTGTTGGTCTCCTACCCTTCCTGTGTCTCTCTGTTGGTCTCCTACCCTTCCTGTCTCTCTCTGTAGGTCTCCTACCCTTCCTGTGTCTGTCTCTCTGTAGGTCTCCTACCCTTCCTGTGTGTCTCTCTGTTGGTCTCCTACCCTTCCTGTGTCTCTCTGTAGGTCTCCTACCCTTCCTGTGTCTCTCTGTAGGTCTCCTACCCTTCCTGTGTCTCTCTGTAGGTCTCCTACCCTTCCTGTGTCTCTCTGTAGGTCTGTCTCTCTCTGTAGGTCTCCTACCCTTCCTGTGTCTCTCTGTGGGTCTGTCTCTCTCTGTAGGTCTCCTACCCTTCCTGTGTCTCTCTGTAGGTCTCCTACCCTTCCTGTGTCTCTCTCTGTAGGTCTCCTACCCTTCCTGTCTCTCTCTGTAGGTCTCCTACCCTTCCTGTGTCTCTCTGTAGGTCTCCTACCCTTCCTGTCCTGTGTGTCTCCTACCCTTCCTGTGTCTCTCTGTAGGTCTCCTACCCTTCCTGTGTCTCTCTGTAGGTCTCCTACCCTTCCTGTGTCTCTCTGTAGGTCTCCTACCCTTCCTGTGTCTCTCTGTAGGTCTCCTACCCTTCCTGTGTCTCTCTGTAGGTCTCCTACCCTTCCTGTGTCTCTCTGTAGGTCTCCTACCCCTTCCTGTGTCTCTCTGTAGGTCTCCTACCCTTCCTGTGTCTCTCTGTAGGTCTCCTACCCTTCTGTGTCTCTCTGTAGGTCTCCTACCCTTCCTGTGTCTCTCTGTAGGTCTCCTACCCTTCCTTCCTGTGTCTGTCTCTCTGTAGGTCTCCTACCCTTCCTGTGTCTCTCTGTAGGTCTGTCTTCCTGTGTCTCTGTAGGTCTCCTACCCTTCCTGTGTCTCTCTGTAGGTCTGTCTCTCTCTGTAGGTCTCCTACCCTTCCTGTGTCTCTCTGTAGGTCTCCTACCCTTCCTGTGTCTCTCTGTTGGTCTCCTACCCTTCCTGTGTCTCTCTGTAGGTCTCCTACCCTTCCTGTGTCTCTCTCTGTAGGTCTCCTACCCTTCCTGTGTCTCTCTGTAGGTCTCCTACCCTTCCTGTGTCTCTCTGTAGGTCTCCTACCCTTCCTGTGTCTCTCTGTAGGTCTCCTACCCTTCCTGTGTCTCTCTGTAGGTCTCCTACCCTTCCTGTGTCTCTCTCCTGTAGGTCTCCTACCCTTCCTGTGTCTCTCTGTAGGTCTCCTACCCTTCCTCTCTCTGTAGGTCTCCTACCCTTCCTGTGTCTCTCTGTAGGTCTCCTACCCTTCCTGTGTCTCTCTGTACCCTTCCTGTGTCTCTCTGTAGGTCTCCTACCCTTCCTGTGTCTCTCTGTAGGTCTCCTACCCTTCCTGTGTCTCTCTGTAGGTCTCCTACCCTTCCTGTGTCTCTCTCTGTAGGTCTCCTACCCTTCCTGTGTCTCTCTGTAGGTCTCCTACCCTTCCTGTGTCTCTCTGTAGGTCTCCTACCCTTCCTGTGTCTCTCTGTAGGTCTCCTACCCTTCCTGTGTCTCTCTGTAGGTCTCCTACCCTTCCTGTGTCTCTCTGTAGGTCTCCTACCCTTCCTGTGTCTCTCTGTAGGTCTCCTACCCTTCCTGTGTCTCTCTGTAGGTCTCCTACCCTTCCTGTGTCTCTCTGTAGGTCTCCTACCCTTCCTGTGTCTCTCTGTAGGTCTCCTACCCTTCATGTGTCTCTCTGTAGGTCTCCTACCCTTCCTGTGTCTCTCTGTAGGTCTCCTACCCTTCCTGTGTCTCTCTGTAGGTCTCCTACCCTTCCTGTGTCTCTCTGTGGTCTCTGTAGGTCTCCTACCCTTCCTGTGTCTCTCTGTAGGTCTCCTACCCTTCCTGTGTCTCTCTCTGTAGGTCTCCTACCCTTCCTGTGTCTCTCTGTAGGTCTCCTACCCTTCCTGTGTCTCTCTGTAGGTCTCCTACCCTTCCCTACCCTTCTCTGTAGGTCTCCTACCCTTCCTGTGTCTCTCTGTAGGTCTCCTACCCTTCCTGTGTCTCTCTGTAGGTCTCCTACCCTTCCTGTGTCTCTCTGTAGGTCTGTCCTTCTCTGTCTCTCTGGGTCTCTACCCTACCCTTCCTGTGTCTCTCTCTGGGTCTCCTCCCTTCCTGTGTCTCTCTGTAGGTCCCTTCCTGTGTCTCTCTGTAGGTCTCCTACCCTTCCTGTGTCTCTCTGTAGGTCTCCTACCCTTCCTGTGTCTCTCTGTAGGTCTCCTACCCTTCCTGTGTCTCTCTGTAGGTCTCCTACCCTTCCTGTGTCTCTCTGTAGGTCTCCTACCCTTCCTGTGTCTCTCTCTGTTGGTCTCCTACCCTTCCCGTGTCTCTCTGTAGGTCTCCTACCCTTCCTGTGTCTCTCTGTAGGTCTGTCTCTCTCTGTTGGTCTCCTACCCTTCCTGTGTCTCTCTGTAGGTCTGTCTCTCTCTGTAGGACTCCTACCCTTCCCTTCTGTTGGTCTCCTCTTCCTGGTCTGTCTCTCTGTAGGTCTCCTACCCTTCCTGTGTCTCTCTGTAGGTCTCCTACCCTTCCTGTGTCTCTCTGTAGGTCTCCTACCCTTCCTGTGTCTCTCTGTAGGTCTCCTACCCTTCCTGTGTCTCTCTGTAGGTCTCCTACCCTTCCTGTGTCTCTCTGTAGGTCTCCTACCCTTCCTGTGTCTCTCTGTAGGTCTCCTACCCTTCCTGTGTCTCTCTGTAGGTCTCCTACCCTTCCTGTGTCTCTCTCTGTAGGTCTCCTACCCTTCCTGTGTCTCTCTGTAGGTCTCCTACCCTTCCTGTGTCTCTCTGTAGGTCTCCTACCCTTCCTGTGTCTCTCTGTAGGTCTCCTACCCTTCCTGTGTCTCTCTGTAGGTCTCCTACCCTTCCTGTGTCTCTCTGTAGGTCTCCTACCCTTCATGTGTCTCTCTGTAGGTCTCCTACCCTTCCTGTGTCTCTCTGTAGGTCTCCTACCCTTCCTGTGTCTCTCTGTAGGTCTCCTACCCTTCCTGTGTCTCTCTGTAGGTCTCCTACCCTTCCTGTGTCTCTCTGTGGGTCTCCTACCCTTCCTTCCTGTGTCTCTCTGTAGGTCTCCTACCCTTCTGTCTCTCTGTAGGTCTCCTACCCTTCCTGTGTCTCTCTGTAGGTCTCCTACCCTTCCTGTGTCTCTCTCTGTAGGTCTCCTACCCTTCCTGTGTCTCTCTGTAGGTCTCCTACCCTTCCTGTGTCTCTCTGTAGGTCTCCTACCCTTCCTGTGTCTCTCTCTGTAGGTCTCCTACCCTTCCTGTGTCTCTCTGTAGGTCTGTCTCTCTCTGTAGGTCTCCTACCCTTCCTGTGTCTCTCTGTAGGTCTCCTACCCTTCCTGTGTCTCTCTGTAGGTCTCCTACCCTTCCTGTGTCTCTCTGTAGGTCTCCTACCCTTCCTGTGTCTCTCTGTAGGTCTCTACCCTTCTCTCTGTAGGTCTCCTACCCTTCCTGTGTCTCTCTGTAGGTCTCCTACCCTTCCTGTGTCTCTCTGTAGGTCTCCTACCCTTCCTGTGTCTCTCTGTAGGTCTCCTACCCTTCCTGTGTCTCTCTGTAGGTCTCCTACCCTTCATGTGTCTCTCTGTGGGTCTCCTACCCTTCCTGTGTCTCTCTCTGTAGGTCTGTCTCTCTCTGTAGGTCTCCTACCCTTCATGTGTCTCTCTGTAGGTCTCCTACCCTTCCTGTGTCTCTCTGTAGGTCTCCTACCCTTCCTGTGTCTCTCTGTAGGTCTCCTACCCTTCCTGTGTCTCTCTGTAGGTCTCCTACCCTTCCTGTGTCTCTCTGTAGGTCTCCTACCCTTCCTGTGTCTCTCTGTAGGTCTCCTACCCTTCCTGTGTCTCTCTGTAGGTCTCCTACCCTTCATGTGTCTCTCTGTAGGTCTCCTACCCTTCCCGTGTCTCTCTGTAGGTCTGTCTCTCTCTGTAGGTCTCCTACCCTTCCTGTGTCTCTCTGTAGGTCTCCTACCCTTCCTGTGTCTCTCTGTAGGTCTGTCTCTCTCTGTAGGTCTCCTACCCTTCCTGTGTCTCTCTGTAGGTCTCCTACCCTTCCTGTGTCTCTCTGTAGGTCTCCTACCCTTCCTGTGTCTCTCTGTAGGTCTCCTACCCTTCCTGTGTCTCTCTGTAGGTCTCCTACCCTTCCTGTGTCTCTCTGTAGGTCTCCTACCCTTCATGTGTCTCTCTGTAGGTCTCCTACCCTTCCTGTCTCTCTCTGTTGGTCTCCTACCCTTCCTGTGTCTCTCTGTAGGTCTGTCTCTCTCTGTAGGACTCCTACCCTTCCCGTGTCTCTCTGTAGGTCTGTCTCTCTCTGTAGGTCTCCTACCCTTCCTGTGTCTCTCTGTAGGTCTCCTACCCTTCCTGTGTCTCTCTATAGGTCTCCTACCCTTCCTGTGTCTCTCTGTAGGTCTCCTACCCTTCCTGTGTCTCTCTGTAGGTCTCCTACCCTTCCTGTGTCTCTCTCTGTAGGTCTCCTACCCTTCCTGTGTCTCTCTGTAGGTCTCCTACCCTTCCTGTGTCTCTCTGTAGGTCTCCTACCCTTCCTGTGTCTCTCTGTAGGTCTCCTACCCTTCCTGTGTCTCTCTGTAGGTCTCCTACCCTTCATGTGTCTCTCTGTAGGTCTCCTACCCTTCCTGTCTCTCTCTGTTGGTCTCCTACCCTTCCTGTGTCTCTCTGTAGGTCTGTCTCTCTCTGTAGGTCTCCTACCCTTCCCGTGTCTCTCTGTAGGTCTGTCTCTCTCTGTAGGTCTCCTACCCTTCCTGTGTCTCTCTGTAGGTCTCCTACCCTTCCTGTGTCTCTATATAGGTCTCCGACCCTTCCTGTGTCTCTATATAGGTCTCCTACCCTTCCTGTGTCTCTCTCTATAGGTCTCCTACTCTTCCTGTGTCTCTCTGTAGGTCTCCTACCCTTCCTGTGTCTCTCTGTAGGTCTCCTACCCTTCCTGTGTCTCTCTGTAGGTCTCCTACCCTTCCTGTGTCTCTCTGTAGGTCTCCTACCCCTTCTCTGTAGGTGTCTCCTGTGTCTCTCTGTAGGTCTCCTACCCTTCCTGTGTCTCTCTGTAGGTCTCCTACCCTTCCTGTGTCTCTCTGTAGGTCTCCTACCCTTCCTGTGTCTCTCTGTAGGTCTCCTACCCTTCCTGTGTCTCTCTGTAGGTCTCCTACCCTTCCTGTGTCTCTCTGTAGGTCTCCTACCCTTCCTGTGTCTCTCTGTAGGTCTACCCTCCTGTGTCTTCCTAGGTGTCTCTCTCTGTAGGTCTCCTACCCTTCCTGTGTCTCTCTGTAGGTCTCCTACCCTTCCTGTGTCTCTCTGTAGGTCTCCTACCCTTCCTGTGTCTCTCTGTGGGTATCCTACCCTTCCTGTGTCTCTCTCTGTAGGTCTGTCTCTCTCTGTAGGTCTCCTACCCTTCATGTGTCTCTCTGTAGGTCTCCTACCCTTCCTGTGTCTCTCTGTAGGTCTCCTACCCTTCCTGTGTCTCTCTGTAGGTCTCCTACCCTTCCTGTGTCTCTCTGTAGGTCTCCTACCCTTCCTGTGTCTCTCTGTAGGTCTCCTGTTGGTCTCCCTTCCAGTGTCTCTCTGTAGGTCTCCTACCCTTCCTGTGTCTCTCTGTAGGTCTCCTACCCTTCCTGTGTCTCTCTGTAGGTCTCCTACCCTTCCTGTGTCTCTCTGTAGGTCTGTCTCTCTCTGTAGGTCTCCTACCCTTCCTGTGTCTCTCTGTAGGTCTCCTACCCTTCCTGTGTCTCTCTGTAGGTCTCCTACCCTTCTCTCTCTGTAGGTCTCCTACCCTTCATGTGTCTCTCTGTAGGTCTCCTACCCTTCCTGTGTCTCTCTGTAGGTCTCCTACCCTTCCTGTGTCTCTCTGTAGGTCTCCTACCCTTCCTGTGTCTCTCTGTAGGTCTCCTACCCTTCCTGTGTCTCTCTGTAGGTCTCCTACCCTTCCTGTGTCTCTCTGTAGGTCTCCTACCCTTCCTGTCTCTCTCTCTGGTCTCCTACCCTTCCTTCTCTGTAGGTCTGTCTCTCTCTGTAGGTCTCCTACCCTTCCTGTGTCTCTCTGTAGGTCTCCTACCCTTCCTGTGTCTCTCTGTAGGTCTCCTACCCTTCCTGTGTCTCTCTGTAGGTCTCCTACCCTTCCTGTGTCTCTCTGTAGGTCTCCTACCCTTCCTGTGTCTCTCTGTAGGTCTCCTACCCTTCCTGTGTCTCTCTGTAGGTCTCCTACCCTTCCTGTGTCTCTCTGTAGGTCTCCTACCCTTCCTGTGTCTCTCTGTAGGTCTCCTACCCTTCCTGTGTCTCTCTCTGTTGGTCTCCTACCCTTCCTGTGTCTCTCTGTGGGTCTCCTACCCTTCCTGTGTCTCTCTGTAGGTCTGTCTCTCTCTGTTGGTCTCCTACCCTTCTTCTGTAGGTCTCTCTGTACCCTTCCTGTCTCTCTCTGTAGGTCTCCTACCCTTCCTGTGTCTCTCTGTAGGTCTGTCTCTCTCTGTAGGTCTCCTACCCTTCCTGTGTCTCTCTGTAGGTCTCCTACCCTTCCTGTGTCTCTCTGTAGGTCTCCTACCCTTCCTGTGTCTCTCTGTAGGTCTCCTACCCTTCCTGTGTCTCTCTGTAGGTCTCCTACCCTTCCTGTGTCTCTCTGTTAGGTCTCCTACCCTTCCTGTGTCTCTCTGTAGGTCTCCTACCCTTCCTGTGTCTCTCTGTAGGTCTCCTACCCTTCCTGTGTCTCTCTGTAGGTCTCCTACCCTTCCTGTGTCTCTCTGTAGGTCTCCTACCCTTCCTGTGTCTCTCTGTAGGTCTCCTACCCTTCCTGTGTCTCTCTCTGTAGGTCTCCTACCCTTCCTGTGTCTCTCTGTAGGTCTGTCTCTCTCTGTAGGTCTCCTACCCTTCCTGTGTCTCTCTGTGGGTCTGTCTCTCTCTGTAGGTCTCCTACCCTTCCTGTGTCTCTCTGTAGGTCTTCCTCTCCTCTGTCTCTAGGTCTCCTACCCTTCCTGTGTCTCTCTGTAGGTCTCCCAACCCTTCCTGTGTCTCTCTGTAGGTCTCCTACCCTTCCTGTGTCTCTCTGTAGGTCTCCTACCCTTCCTGTGTCTCTCTGTAGGTCTCCTACCCTTCCTGTGTCTCTCTGTAGGTCTCCTACCCTTCCTGTGTCTCTCTGTAGGTCTCCTACCCTTCCTGTGTCTCTCTGTAGGTCTCCTATCCTTCCTGTGTCTCTCTGTAGGTCTCCTACCCTTCCTGTGTCTCTCTGTAGGTCTCCTACTGTTCCTGTGTGTCTGTGTCTCTGTAGGTCTCCTACCCTTCCTGTGTCTCTCTGTAGGTCTCCTACCCTTCCTGTGTCTCTCTGTAGGTCTCCTACCCTTCCTGTGTCTCTCTCTGTAGGTCTCCTACCCTTCCTGTGTCTCCTACCCTCTGTGTAGGTCTCCCTGACCCTTCCTGTGTCTCTATAGGTCTCCTACCCTTCCTGTGTCTCTCTGTAGGTCTCCTACCCTTCCGGTGTGTGTCTCTCTGTAGGTCTCCTACCCTTCCTGTGTCTCTCTGTAGGTCTCCTACCCTTCCTGTGTCT
>NW_027040370.1:218477-265220 GCF_034236695.1 Oncorhynchus nerka
CTGTCTCTGTCTCTCTATCTCTCTCTCTCTGATCTGTCTCTGTCTCTCTCTCTGTCTCTCGCTCTCTCTGTCTCTCTCTCTCTGTCTTTCTCTCTCTTTCTGTTTTGCTTTTCCTCTGTTTCTGTCTCTCTCTCTCTCTGTCTCTCTCTCTCTGTCTTGTTCTGTCTCTGTTTCTGTCTCTCTCTCTCTCTCTCTCTCTCTCTCTCACTCTGTCTGTCTCTATCTCTGTCTAGTTTCTGAAAAAGGTACCACAAGTCCTCAACTGGCAGCTTCATTAAATAGTACCCGCAAAACACCCGTCTCAACGTCAACAGTGAAGAGACGACTCTGGGATTCTGGCCTTCCAGGCAGAGTTGCAAAGAAAAAGCCATATCTCAGACTGGCCAATAAAAATAAAAGATTAAGATGGGCAAAAGCATCTACATACTATATACATTTTATGAACACAATCTATTTTACAATAGTTCTATTTTGTTAGTTTTTAAAGATGTCCTTCATCAACCTCTCCCATCTATTACTGATGTCCTTCCTCTACCCTCAACCTCTCCCATCTATTACTGATGTCCCTCCTCTACCCTCAACCATCTATTACTGATGTTCTTCCTCTACCCTCAACCTCTCCCATCTATTACTGATGTCCTTCCTCTACCCTCAACCTCTCCCATCTATTACTGATGTTCTTCCTCTACCCTCAACCATCTATTACTGATGTCCTTCCTCTACCCTCAACCTCTCCCATCTATTACTGATGTCCTTCCAGTACCCTCAACCATCTATTACTGATGTCCTTCCTCTACCCTCAACCATCTATTACTGATGTTCTTCCTCTACCCTCAACCATCTATTACTGATGTCCTTCCTCTACCCTCAACCATCTATTACTGATGTCCTTCCTCTACCCTCTCCCATCTATTACTGATGTCCTTCCTCTACCCTCAACCATCTATTACTGATATCCTTCCTCTATCCTCAACCATCTATTACTGATGTCCTTCCTCTACCCTCAACCATCTATTACTGTTGTCCTTCCTCTACCCTCCCCCATCTATTACTGATGTCCTTCCTCTACCCTCAACCTCTCCCCATCTATTACTGATGTCCTTCCTCTACCCTCAACCATCTATTACTGATGTCCTTCCTCTATCCTCAACCTCTCCCCATCTATTACTGATGTCCTTCCTCTACCTTCAACCTCTCCCCTCTATAACTGATGTTCTTCCTCTACCCTCAACCATCTATTACTGATGTCCTTCCTCTACCCTCAAGCATCTATTACTGATGTCCTTCCTCTACCCTCAACCATCTATTACTGATGTCCTTCCTCTAGCCTCAACCATCTATTACTGATGTCCTTCCTCTACCCTCAACCTCTCCCATCTATTACTGATGTCCTTCCTCTACCCTCAACCATCTATTACTGATGTCCTTCCTCTACCCTCAACCTCTCCCATCTATTACTGATGTCCTTCCTCTACCCTCAACCATCTATTACTGATGTCCTTTTTCTACCGTCAACCATCTATTACTGATGTCCTTCCTCTACCCTCAACCATATATTACTGATGTCCTTCTTCTACCCTCAACCATCTATTACTGATGTCCTTCCTCTACCCTCAACCATCTATTACTGATGTCCTTCCTCTACCCTCAACCATCTATTACTGATGTCCTTCCTCTACCCTCAACCATCTGTTACTGATGTCCTTCCTCTACCCTCAACCATCTATTACTGATGTCCTTCCTCTACCCTCAACCTCTCCCATCTATTACTGATGTCCTTCCTCTACCCTCAACCATCTATTACTGATGTCCTTCCTCTACCCTCTCCCATCTATTACTGATGTCCTTCCTCTACCCTCAACCTCTCCCATCTACTACTGATGTCCTTCCTCTACCCTCAACCATCTATTACTGATGTCCTTCCTCAACCATCTATTACTGATTGCCTTCCTCTACCCTCAACCATCTATTACTGATGTCCTTCCTTTACCCTCAACCATCTATTACTGATGTCCTTCCTCTACCCTCAACCATCTATTACTGATGTCCTTCCTCTACCCTCAACCATCTATTACTGATGTCCTTCCTCTACCCTCAACCATCTATTACTGATGTCCTTCCTCTACCCTCAACCATCTATTATTGATGTCCTTCCTCTACCCTCAACCATCTATTACTGATGTCCTTCCTCTACCCTCAACCATCTATTACTGATGTCCTTCCTCTAACCTCAACCATCTATTACTGATGTCCTTCCTCTACCCTCAACCATCTATTACTGATGTCCTTCCTCTACCCTCAACCTGTCTCATCTATTACTGATGTCCTTCCTCTACCCTCAACCTCTCCCATCTATTACTGATGTCCTTCCTCTACCCTCAACCATATATTACTGATGTCCTTCATCTACCCTCAACCATCTGTTACTGATGTCCTTCCTCTACCCTCAACCTCTATTACTGATGTCCTTCCTCTACCCTCAACCATCTATTACTGATGTCCTTCCTCTACCCTCAACCTCTCCCATCTATTACTGATGTCCTTCCTCTACCCTCAACCTCTATTACTGATGTCCTTCCTCTACCCTCAACCTCTATTACTGATGTCCTTCCTCTACCCTCAACCATCTATTACTGATGTCCTTCCTCTACCCTCAACCTCTCCCATCTATTACTGATGTCCTTCCTCTAACCTCAACCTCTATTACTGATGTCCTTCCTCTACCCTCAACCATCTATTACTGATGTCCTTCATCAACCTCTCCCATCTATTACTGATGACCTTCCTCTACCCTCAACATCTCCCATCTATTACTGATGTCCTTCCTCTACCCTCAACCATCTATTACTGATGTCCTTCATCAACCTCTCCCATCTATTACTGATGTCCTTCCTCTACCCTCAACCTCTCCCATCTATTACTGATGACCTTCCTCTACCCTCAACCTCTCCCATCTATTACTGATGTCCTTCCTCTAACCTCAACCTCACCCATCTATTACTGATGTCCTTCCTCTACCCTCAACCATCTATTACTGATGTCCTTCCTCTACCCTCTCCCATCTATTACTGATGTCCTTCCTCTACCCTCTCCCATCTATTACTGATGTCCTTCCTCTACCCTCACCCATCTATTACTGATGTCCTTCCTCTACCCTCAACCATCTATTACTGATGTCCTTCCTCTACCCTCAACCTCTCCCATCTATTACTGATGTCCTTCCTCTACCCTCAACCATCTATTAATGATGTCCTTCCTCTACCCTCAACCATCTATTACTGATGTCCTTCCTCTACCCTCAACCATCTATTACTGATGTCCTTCCTCTACCCTCAACCATCTATTACTGATGTCCTTCCTCTACCCTCAACCATCTATTACTGATGTCCTTCCTCTACCCTCAACCATCTATTACTGATGTCCTTCCGGTTTGATTTCTATTTGCCATATCTTTCAAACTTTCTGAACCCCTCTATTCTCATAGTTTCTACAGATTATAAATTGAAAATAAACATTTTTGCTAATAGTATTATTATATTATTGATCGAATGACTATGACTTTTCAAATCATCCAGTTGGACAGGTTTCTCAATTTCTTTCTTAGGTTTTTGCATTCTTCATCAAACCATATGTCATTGTTGTTCATTTTCTGAGATTGACTGCTTGAAATGGCTAGTTTTTATAGGGAAGCTGAGAGCTCCAATATACCTTTTAGTTTTTATAGGGAAGCTGAGATATACTGTTTAGTTTTTATAGGGAAGCTGAGATATACTGTTTAGTTTTTGTAGGGAAGCTGAGATATACTGTTTAGTTTTTATAGGGAAGCTGAGATATACTGTTTCGTTTTTATAGGGAAGCTGAGATATACTGTTTCGTTTTTATAGGGAAGCTGAGAGCTCCAATATACTGTTTAGTCTTTCTGCTGCCAAGTTTACACCTTCACTATTACAGTGGAACGTTTTACCCAGGAAATGTTCTAAAAGGGATTGAATTTGTTGTTGCCTAATATTTTTTGGGTAGATTTCCACACTACTTTCCTTCCATCTATAGCATTTCCTCATGATTGAGTATTGCTCTGTTCAGGTAGACTGTGATTTTGCTGTGATCTGATAGGGGTGTCAGTGGGCTGACTGTGAACGCTCTGAGAGACTCTGGGTTGAGGTCAGTGATAAAGTAGTCTACAGTACTACTGCCAAGAGATGAGCTGTAGCTGTATCTACCATAGGAGTCCCCTCAAAGCCTACCATTGACTATGTACATACCCAGCATGCAACAGAGCTGCAGGAGTTGTGACCCGGTTTTGTTGGTTATGTTGTCATAGTTCTGTCTCTCCTCTCTCTCTCTCTGAACTATAATGCATTATGTATGTATTCATTATAGTGTGCTTGACTTAAATGTAAATGTAAATGTTATAATGCATTATGAAGAGGATATTGATAGGAAGTGTTACCAAGTTGTCTTCGCACTTCTCTTCTTCCTCACCAAGTTTACAGAAACAATGATAACAACATACTGTCATTATGAACCTTCTAGAGTAACATAGACTGGTACAATGAACCTTCTAGAGTAACATAGACTGGTACAATGAACCTTCTAGAGTAACATAGACTGGTACAATGAACCTTCTAGAGTAACATAGACTGGTACAATGAACCTAGAGTAACATAGAATGATGAGGGCTGTTTTTTGATCGACAGTTCTAAAGTGCTATCAGACGGGTGTCTGGTTACAGACCCGCCCTTTTTGACAGCGTGAACTGTTGTGTCTGCTGCGGTGTCAATGAGGATGAATCGGCAATTTTCCAAATGTAATTTTCGTGCGCTTCGCCACCGTTTGGCTCTTCCAAACAGGCACAATGATTCATGAAATGCATGAACATACTTTTACTATATTATCCAACCATGTCCTCTCTACTGTCTTTTACTATAATATCCAACCATGTCCTCTCTCTCTACTGTCTTTTACTATAATATCCAACCATGTCCTCTCTCTCTACTGTCTTTTACTATATTATCCAACCATGTCCTCTCTCTCTACTGTCTTTTACTATATTTTCCAACCATGTCCTCTCTACTGTCTTTTACTATAATATCCAACCATGTCCTCTCTACTGTCTTTTACTATAATATCCAACCATTTCCTCTCTCTCTGTGTTTTCTTTTACTATAATATCCAACCATGTCCTCTCTCTCGACTGTCTTTTACTATATTATCCAACCATGTCCTCTCTACTGTCTTTTACTATAATATCCAACCATGTCCTCTCTCTCGACTGTCTTTTACTATATTATCCAACCATGTCCTCTCTCTCTACTGTCTTTTACTATATTATCCAACCATGTCCTCTCTACTGTCTTTTACTATATTATCCAACCATGTCCTCTCTACTGTATTTTACTATAATATCCAACCATGTCCTCTCTACTGCCTTTTACTATAATATCTATATTATCCATGTCTTCTCTCTACTGTCTTTTACTATATTATCCAACCATGTCTCTCTCTACTGTCTTTTACTATATTATCCAACCATGTCCTCTCTACTGTCTTTTACTATAATATCCAACCATGTCCTCTCTACTGTCTTTTACTATATTATCCAACCATGTCCTCTCTACTGTCTTTACTATAATATCCAACCATGTCTCTACTGTCTTTACTATATTATCCAACCATGTCCTCTCGACTGTCTTTTACTATATTATCCAACCATGTCCTCTCTACTGTCTTTTACTATATTATCCAACCATGTCTCTCTCTACTGTCTTTTACTATATTATCCAACCACTCTACTGTCTTTTACTATATTATCCAACCATGTCCTCTCGACTGTCTTTACTATATTATCCAACCATGTCCTCTCTACTGTCTTTTACTATATTATCCAACCATGTCCTTTCTCTGTGTTTTCTGTTTTACTATATTATCCAACCATGTCCCTCTCTACTGTCTTTTACTATATTATCCAACCATGTCCTCTCTACTGTCTTTTACTATATTATCCAACCATGTCCTCTCTCTCTACTGTCTTTTACTATATTATCCAACCATGTCCTCTCTCTCTACTGTCTTTTACTATATTATCCAACCATGTCCTCTCTACTGTCTTTTACTATATTATCCAACTCTACTGTCTTTTACTATAATATCATATCCCTCTCTACTGTCTTTTACTATATTATCCAACCATGTCCTCTCTACTGTCTTTTACTATATTATCCAACCATGTCCTCTCTCTACTGTCTTTTACTATATTATCCAACCATGTCCTCTCTACTGTCTTTTACTATAATATCCAACCATGTCCTCTCTCTCTACTGTCTTTTACTATATTATCCAACCATGTCCTCTCTACTGTCTTTTACTATATTATCCAACCATGTCCTCTCTACTGTCTTTACTATTATCCAACCAATGTCCTCTCTCTCTACTGTCTTTTACTATATTATCCAACCATGTCCTCTCTACTGTCTTTTACTATATTATCCAACCATGTCCTCTCTCTCTACTGTCTTTTACTATAATATCCAACCATGTCCTCTCTCTCTACTGTCTTTTACTATATTATCCAACCATGTCCTCTCTACTGTCTTTTACTATATTATCCAACCATGTCCTCTCTCTCTACTGTCTTTTACTATAATATCCAACCATGTCCTCTCTCTCTACTGTCTTTTACTATATTATCCAACCATGTCCTCTCTCTCTACTGTCTTTTACTATATTATCCAACCATGTCCTCTCTACTGTCTTTTACTATATTATCCAACCATGTCCTCTCTCTCTGTGTTTTCTTTTACTATATTATCCAACCATGTCCTCTCTACTGTCTTTTACTATATTATCCAACCATGTCCTCTCTCTCTACTGTCTTTTACTATATTATCCAACCATGTCCTCTCTACTGTCTTTTACTATAATATCCAACCATGTCCTCTCTACTGTCTTTTACTATATTATCCAACCATGTCCTCTCTCTCTACTGTCTTTTACTATATTATCCAACCATGTCCTCTCTCTCTACTGTCTTTTACTATATTATCCAACCATGTCCTCTCTCTACTGTCTTTTACTATATTATCCAACCATGTCCTCTCTACTGTCTTTTACTATAATATCCAACCATATCCTCTCTACTGTCTTTTACTATATTATCCAACCATGTCCTCTCTACTGTCTTTTACTATATTATCCAACCATGTCCTCTCTACTGTCTTTTACTATATTATCCAACCATGTCCTCTCTACTGTCTTTTACTATAATATCCAACCATGTCCTCTCTACTGTCTTTTACTATAATATCCAACAATGTCCTCTCTCTCTGTGTTTTCTTTTACTATATTATCCAACCATGTCCTCTCTACTGTCTTTTACTATAATATCCAACCATGTCCTCTCTCTCTACTGTCTTTTACTATAATATCCAACCATGTCTTTACTATAATATCAACCATGTCCTTTCTACTGTCTTTTACTATATTATCCAACCATGTCCTCTCTCTCTACTGTCTTTTACTATATTATCCAACCATGTCCTCTCTCTACTGTCTTTTACTATAATATCCAACCATGTCCTCTCTCTCTGTGTTGCCTTTTACTATATTATCCAACCATGTCCTCTCTACTGTCTTTTACTATAATATCCAACCATGTCCTCTCTCTCTACTGTCTTTTACTATAATATCCAACCATGTCCTCTCTCTCTGCTGACTTGGTCTTTGAGGACCAAGCGCCACTTGGAAAACACCGATATCCCAAACAAGGTGGGGCAGGGCCCGTAGATAACATGCAGAAGTAGAAACATAATGATTCTCACCTCTGACTTTTGTTCTTCAGCTTTGTCCTCTGGGGGTATGGGAGTGGTTTTCCACTAGTTGTTCAAGATTACAGTTGAGATGTTCTTGTCCTTTTAGGGGTCCTCCTCTCATCCTCCTCTCCTCTCTTCTCCAGTCCTCTCCTTTCCCAAACTCCTCTTCCCTCTTCTCTTCTCCTCTCCAGTCCTCTCCGTTCACCACCTCCTCTTCTCTCTTCTCTTCTCCTCTCCAGTCCTCTTCCCTCCCAACCTCCTCTTTCTCTCTTCTTTTTCTCCTCTGCAGTCCCTCCTTTCTTCTTTCTATCCATTTCCTCCTGACTTGTCTGCTGTCCCATCCCTCTTCTCCTCTTCTCCTTATGTTGTTCCGTCCTGTCCACCTTTCTTCTCCTCACCTCTCTTCCTATGACATCCTCCTCTCTCTCTCATTGTCTCCTCTACACTTCTCACTTTCCTTTATCTCTCATCTCCTCCTCCCCTCTTCCCTCCTTTCCTCTCCTCTCCTCCCCCTCTCTGCCCTCTCATCTCCTCCTCTCCTCCCCCTCTCCTGTCCTCTCCTCTACCTGTCAGTGTGTCTAGTATTACCCAGGGCCTCAGCCTTGCCTTCCATTAGGGGCCCATGGGACAGAACCCTAGCCCGGATATTGATCCCTGGGATGGGGAAGTGAACCTGAGACGCTCCCCTGAGTTCTCCAGACCCATCCCGGCCATGGAGATAATGTAGCTCTCTCTCTCTCTATCTCTCTCTCTCTATCTCTATCTCTATCTCTATCTCTATCTCTATCTCTATCTCTATCTCTATCTCTCTATCTCTCTCACCATCTCTCTCTCTCTCACCATCTCTCTCTCTCTCTCTCTATCTCTCTCTCTCTCTCTCTCTCACCATCTCTCTCTCTCACCATCTCTCTCTCTCTCTCTCACCATCTCTATCTCTCTCTCTCACCATCTCTCTCTCTCACCATCTCTCTCTCTCACCATCTCTCTCTCTCTCACCATCTCTCTCTCTCTCACCATCTCTCTCTCTCTCTCTCTCTCTCTCTCTCTCACCATCTCTCTCTCTCTCTCTCTCACCATCTCTCTCTCTCTCTATCATGGGTTTCAACTGGCTTCGATTAAGCTCTTAGTCAGTAGAGCTAATGATGCAGTCTGCATCCTGTATACTGGGAAAATGTGTCTGATTTTGGTCACATGATAGAGAGGGTTCGGTTGTGATATTGGGTATTTGAGTATTCAACTAAAATTTATCACAACTAGGGCTTTTGCGGTGACCATATTACCATCGCAAAATTACCGTCACAAAATCCAGGCCAATAGGCTTCTCCTATTGGCTGATGCTCATTAGTCTTCCAAACTTGTTAACTGCCTGGTACCCAGTACTCTATTGTCCATCTAATCACTCTGACATCAATAGAAATCTAATGGAAAATCTGATCAAGGACTTCGTGAGATCTCATGTTGCACAACATTTACATATACAAAACAGAGTGTACAGATTACCTCAACACATTGACCCGGTACCCCCTGTGATGGTATATACATGGATTTATTGTGATGGTGTAGGTAGACTATATTACATGGATTTATTGTGATGGTGTAGACTATATTACATGGATTTATTGTGATGGTGTGTAGATGGATTTATTGTGATGGTGTAGACTATATTACATGGATTTATTGTGATGGTGTAGGTAGACTATATTACATGGATTTATTGTGATGGTGTGTAGACTATATTACATGGATTTATTGTGATGATGGTATTGTGTGGTGTAGGTAGACTATATTACATGGATTTATTGTGATGTGTAGGTAGACTATATTACATGGATTTATTGTGATGGTGTAGACTATATTACATGGATGTATGGTGTGTGATGGTGTAGGTAGACTATATTACATGGATTTATTGTGATGGTGTAGGTAGACTATATTACATGGGTTTATTGTGATGGTATAGACTATATTACATGGATTTATTGTGATGGTGTAGGTAGACTATATTACATGGGTTTATTGTGATGGTGTAGACTATATTACATGGATTTATTGTGATGGTGTAGGTAGACTATATTACATGGATTTATTGTGATGGTATAGACTATATTACATGGATTTATTGTGATGGTGTAGACTATATTACATGGATTTATTGTGATGGTATAGACTATATTACATGGATTTATTGTGATGGTGTAGACTATATTACATGGGTTTATTGTGATGGTGTAGACTATATTACATGGGTTTATTGTGATGGTGTAGACTATATTACATGGATTTATTGTGAAGGTGTAGACTATACTACATGGATTTATTGTGATGGTGTAGACTATATTACATGGATTTATTGTGATGGTGTAGACTATATTACATGGGTTTATTGTGATGGTGTAGACTATATTACATGGGTTTATTGTGATGGTATAGACTATATTACATGGATTTATTGTGATGGTGTAGGTAGACTATATTACATTGATTTATTGTGATGGTGTAGGTAGACTATATTACATGGATTTATTGTGATGGTGTAGGTAGACTATATTACATGGATTTATTGTGATGGTGTAGGTAGACTATATTACATGGATTTATTGTGATGGTGTAGGTAGACTATATTACATGGATTTATTGTGATGGTGTAGACTATATTACATGGGTTTATTGTGATGGTGTAGACTATATTACATGGATTTATTGTGATGGTGTAGACTATATTACATGGATTTATTGTGATGGTTTAGGTAGACTATATTACATGGATTTATTGTGATGGTGTAGACTATATTACATGGGTTTATTGTGATGGTGTAGACTATATTACATGGATTTATTGTGATGGTGTAGGTAGACTATATTACATGGATTTATTGTGATGGTGTAGACTATA
Source organism: Oncorhynchus nerka (assembly GCF_034236695.1). NCBI lineage: Eukaryota > Metazoa > Chordata > Actinopteri > Salmoniformes > Salmonidae > Oncorhynchus > Oncorhynchus nerka. The sequence goes on from NW_027040370.1 coordinate 229,179, forward strand.
TTACATGGATTTATTGTGAAGGTGTAGGTAGACTATATTACATGGATTTATTGTGATGGTGTAGACTATATTACATGGATTTATTGTGATGGTGTAGGCTATATTACATGGATTTATTGTGATGGTGTAGGTAGACTATATTACATGGATTTATTGTGATGGTGTAGGTAGACTATATTACATGGATTTATTGTGATGGTGTAGGTAGACTATATTACATGGATTTATTGTGATGGTGTAGGTAGACTATATCACATGGATTTATTGTGATGGTGTAGGTAGACTATATTACATGGGTTTATTGTGATGGTGTAGGTAGACTATATTACATGGGTTTATTGTGATGGTGTAGGTAGACTATATTACATGGGTTTATTGTGATGGTGTAGGTAGACTATATTACATGGATTTATTGTGATGGTGTAGACTATATTACATGGGTTTATTGTGATGGTGTAGGTAGACTATATTACATGGATTTATTGTGATGGTATAGACTATATTACATGGATTTATTGTGATGGTGTAGGTAGACTATATTACATGGATTTATTGTGAAGGTGTAGACTATATTACATGGATTTATTGTGATGGTGTAGACTATATTACATGGATTTATTGTGAAGGTGTAGACTATATTACATGGATTTATTGTGATGGTGTAGACTATATTTATGGATTTATTGTGATGTGTAGGTAGACTATATTACATGGATTTATTGTGATGGTGTAGACTATATTACATGGATTTATTGTGATGGTGTAGGCTATATTACATGGATTTATTGTGATGGTGTAGGCTATATTACATGGATTTATTGTGATGGTGTAGGTAGACTATATTACATGGATTTATTGTGATGGTGTAGGTAGACTATATTACATGGATTTATTGTGATGGTGTAGACTATATTACATGGATTTATTGTGATGGTGTAGACTATATTACATGGATTTATTGTGATGGTGTAGGCTATATTACATGGATTTATTGTGATGGTGTAGGTAGACTATATTACATGGATTTATTGTGATGGTGTAGGTAGACTATATTACATGGATTTATTGTGATGGTGTAGGTAGAATATATTACATGGATTTATTGTGATGGTGTAGACTATATTACATGGGTTTATTGTGATGGTGTAGACTATATTACATGGGTTTACTGTGATGGTGTAGACTATATTACATGGGTTTATTGTGATGGTGTAGACTATATTACATGGGTTTATTGTGATGGTGTAGACTATATTACATGGATTTATTGTGATGGTGTAGACTATATTACATGGATTTATTGTGATGGTGTAGGTAGACTATATTACATGGATTTATTGTGATGGTGTAGGTAGACTATATTACATGGATTTATTGTGATGGTGTAGACTATATTACATGGATTTATTGTGATGGTTTAGGTAGACTATATTACATGGATTTATTGTGATGGTGTAGACTATATTACATGGGTTTATTGTGATGGTGTAGACTATATTACATGGATTTATTGTGATGGTGTAGGTAGACTATATTACATGGATTTATTGTGATGGTGTAGACTATATTACATGGATTTATTGTGAAGGTGTAGGTAGACTATATTACATGGATTTATTGTGATGGTGTAGGTAGACTATATTACATGGATTTATTGTGATGGTGTAGGTAGACTATATTACATGGATTTATTGTGATGGTGTAGGTAGACTATATTACATGGATTTATTGTGATGGTGTAGGTAGACTATATTACATGGGTTTATTGTGATGGTGTAGGTAGACTATATTACATGGGTTTATTGTGATGGTGTAGGTAGACTATATTACATGGGTTTATTGTGATGGTGTAGGTAGACTATATTACATGGATTTATTGTGATGGTGTAGGTAGACTATATTACATGGATTTATTGTGATGGTGTAGACTATATTACATGGATTTATTGTGATGGTGTAGACTATATTACATGGGTTTATTGTGATGGTGTAGGTAGACTATATTACATGGATTTATTGTGATGGTGTAGACTATATTACATGGATTTATTGTGATGGTGTAGACTATATTACATGGGTTTATTGTGATGGTGTAGGTAGACTATATTACATGGATTTATTGTGATGGTATAGACTATATTACATGGATTTATTGTGATGGTGTAGGTAGACTATATTACATGGATTTATTGTGATGGTGTAGGTAGACTATATTACATGGATTTATTGTGAAGGTGTAGACTATATTACATGGATTTATTGTGAAGGTGTAGACTATATTACATGGATTTATTGTGAAGGTGTAGACTATACTACATGGATTTATTGTGATGGTGTAGACTATATTACATGGGTTTATTGTGATGGTGTAGACTATATTACATGGGTTTATTGTGATGGTATAGACTATATTACATGGATTTATTGTGATGGTGTAGACTATATTACATGGATTTATTGTGATGGTGTAGACTATATTACATGGATTTATTGTGATGGTGTAGGTAGACTATATTACATGGATTTATTGTGATGGTGTAGGTAGACTATATTACATGGATTTATTGTGATGGTGTAGGTAGACTATATATTACATGGATTTATTGTGATGGTGTAGGTAGAATATATTATGGTTTATTGTGATGGTGACCTATATTACATGGTTTATTGTGATGGTGTAGACTATATTACATGGGTTTACTGTGATGGTGTAGACTATATTACATGGGTTTATTGTGATGGTGTAGACTATATTACATGGGTTTTATTGTGATGGTGTAGACTATATTACATGGATTTACTGTGATGGTGTAGACTATATTACATGGATTTATTGTGATGGTGTAGGTAGACTATATTACATGGATTTATTGTGATGGTGTAGGTAGACTATATTACATGGATTTATTGTGATGGTGTAGACTATATTACATGGATTTATTGTGATGGTGTAGGTAGACTATATTACATGGATTTATTGTGATGGTGTAGACTATATTACATGGGTTTATTGTGATGGTGTAGACTATATTACATGGATTTATTGTGATGGTGTAGGTAGACTATATTACATGGATTTGTGTGATGGTGTAGACTATATTACATGGATTTATTGTGAAGGTGTAGGTAGACTATATTACATGGATTTATTGTGATGGTGTAGGTAGACTATATTACATGGATTTATTGTGATGGTGTAGGTAGACTATATTATGGATTTATTGTGATGGTGTAGGTAGACTATATTACATGGATTTATTGTGATGGTGTAGGTAGACTATATTACATGGGTTTATTGTGATGGTGTAGGTAGACTTATATTACATGGGTTTTATTGTGATGGTGTAGGTAGACTATATTACATGGGTTTATTGTGATGGTGTAGGTAGACTATATTACATGGATTTATTGTGATGGTGTAGGTAGACTATATTACATGGATTTATTGTGATGGTGTAGACTATATTACATGGATTTATTGTGATGGTGTAGACTATATTACATGGGTTTATTGTGATGGTGTAGGTAGACTATATTACATGGATTTATTGTGATGGTGTAGACTATATTACATGGATTTATTGTGATGGTGTAGACTATATTACATGGGTTTATTGTGATGGTGTAGGTAGACTATATTACATGGATTTATTGTGATGGTATAGACTATATTACATGGATTTATTGTGATGGTGTAGGTAGACTATATTACATGGATTTATTGTGATGGTGTAGGTAGACTATATTACATGGATTTATTGTGAAGGAGTGTAGACTATATTACATGGATTTATTGTGAAGGTGTAGACTATATTACATGGATTTATTGTGATGGTGTAGACTATATTACATGGATTTATTGTGATGGTGTAGGTAGACTATATTACATGGATTTATTGTGATGGTGTAGACTATATTACATGGATTGATTGTGATGGTGTAGGCTATATTACATGGATTTATTGTGATGGTGTAGGTAGACTATATTACATGGATTTATTGTGATGGTGTAGACTATATTACATGGATTTATTGTGATGGTGTAGACTATATTACATGGGTTTATTGTGATGGTGTAGGTAGACTATATTACATGGATTTATTGTGATGGTGTAGACTATATTACATGGGTTTATTGTGATGGTGTAGACTATATTACATGGGTTTACTGTGATGTTGTAGACTATATTACATGGGTTTATTGTGATGGTGTAGACTATATTACATGGGTTTATTGTGATGGTGTAGACTATATTACATGGATTTATTGTGATGGTGTAGGTAGACTATATTACATGGATTTATTGTGATGGTGTAGGTAGACTATATTACATGGATTTATTGTGATGGTGTAGACTATATTACATGGATGTATTGTGATGGTGTAGGTAGACTATATTACATGGATTTATTGTGATGGTGTAGGTAGACTATATTACATGGGTTTATTGTGATGGTATAGACTATATTACATGGATTTATTGTGATGGTGTAGGTAGACTATATTACATGGATTTATTGTGATGGTGTAGACTATATTACATGGATTTATTGTGATGGTATAGACTATATTACATGGATTTATTGTGATGGTGTAGACTATATTACATGGGTTTATTGTGATGGTGTAGACTATATTACATGGGTTTATTGTGATGGTGTAGACTATATTACATGGATTTATTGTGAAGGTGTAGACTATACTACATGGATTTATTGTGATGGTGTAGACTATATTACATGGGTTTATTGTGATGGTGTAGACTATATTACATGGGTTTATTGTGATGGTATAGACTATATTACATGGATTTATTGTGATGGTGTAGACTATATTACATGGATTTATTGTGATGGTGTAGGTAGACTATATTACATGGATTTATTGTGATGGTGTAGGTAGACTATATTACATGGATTTATTGTGATGGTGTAGGTAGACTATATTACATGGATTTATTGTGATGGTGTAGGTAGACTATATTACATGGATTTATTGTGATGGTGTAGACTATATTACATGGGTTTATTGTGATGGTGTAGACTATATTACATGGATTTATTGTGATGGTGTAGACTATATTACATGGATTTATTGTGATGGTTTAGGTAGACTATATTACATGGATTTATTGTGATGGTGTAGACTATATTACATGGGTTTATTGTGATGGTGTAGACTATATTACATGGATTTATTGTGATGGTGTAGACTATATTACATGGATTTATTGTGATGGTGTAGACTATATTACATGGATTTATTGTGAAGGTGTAGGTAGACTATATTACATGGATTTATTGTGATGGTGTAGGTAGACTATATTACATGGATTTATTGTGATGGTGTAGGTAGACTATATTACATGGATTTATTGTGATGGTGTAGGTAGACTATATTACATGGATTTATTGTGATGGTGTAGGTAGACTATATTACATGGGTTTATTGTGATGGTGTAGGTAGACTATATTACATGGGTTTATTGTGATGGTGTAGGTAGACTATATTACATGGGTTTATTGTGATGGTGTAGGTAGACTATATTACATGGATTTATTGTGATGGTGTAGGTAGACTATATTACATGGATTTATTGTGATGGTGTAGACTATATTACATGGATTTATTGTGATGGTGTAGACTATATTACATGGGTTTATTGTGATGGTGTAGGTAGACTATATTACATGGATTTATTGTGATGGTGTAGACTATATTACATGGATTTATTGTGATGGTGTAGACTATATTACATGGGTTTATTGTGATGGTGTAGGTAGACTATATTACATGGATTTATTGTGATGGTGTAGACTATATTACATGGATTTATTGTGATGGTGTAGGTAGACTATATTACATGGATTTATTGTGATGGTGTAGGTAGACTATATTACATGGATTTATTGTGAAGGTGTAGACTATATTACATGGATTTATTGTGAAGGTGTAGACTATATTACATGGATTTATTGTGATGGTGTAGACTATATTACATGGATTTATTGTGATGGTGTAGGTAGACTATATTACATGGATTTATTGTGATGGTGTAGGTAGACTATATTACATGGATTTATTGTGATGGTGTAGGTAGACTATATTACATGGATTTATTGTGATGGTGTAGGTAGACTATATTACATGGATTTATTGTGATGGTGTAGGTAGACTATATTACATGGGTTTATTGTGATGGTGTAGGTAGACTATATTACATGGGTTTATTGTGATGGTGTAGGTAGACTATATTACATGGGTTTATTGTGATGGTGTAGGTAGACTATATTACATGGATTTATTGTGATGGTGTAGGTAGACTATATTACATGGATTTATTGTGATGGTGTAGACTATATTACATGGATTTATTGTGATGGTGTAGACTATATTATTACATGGGTTTATTGTGATGGTGTAGGTAGACTATATTACATGGATTTATTGTGATGGTGTAGACTATATTACATGGATTTATTGTGATGGTGTAGACTATATTACATGGAGTTTTATTGTGATGGTGTAGGTAGACTATATTACATGGATTTATTGTGATGGTATAGACTATATTACATGGATTTATTGTGATGGTGTAGGTAGACTATATTACATGGATTTATTGTGATGGTGTAGGTAGACTATATTACATGGATTTATTGTGAAGGTGTAGACTATATTACATGGATTTATTGTGAAGGTGTAGACTATATTACATGGATTTATTGTGATGGTGTAGACTATATTACATGGATTTATTGTGATGGTGTAGGTAGACTATATTACATGGATTTATTGTGATGGTGTAGACTATATTACATGGATTGATTGTGATGGTGTAGGCTATATTACATGGATTTATTGTGATGGTGTAGGTAGACTATATTACATGGATTTATTGTGATGGTGTAGACTATATTACATGGATTTATTGTGATGGTGTAGACTATATTACATGGGTTTATTGTGATGGTGTAGGTAGACTATATTACATGGATTTATTGTGATGGTGTAGACTATATTACATGGGTTTATTGTGATGGTGTAGACTATATTACATGGGTTTACTGTGATGTTGTAGACTATATTACATGGGTTTATTGTGATGGTGTAGACTATATTACATGGGTTTATTGTGATGGTGTAGACTATATTACATGGATTTATTGTGATGGTGTAGGTAGACTATATTACATGGATTTATTGTGATGGTGTAGGTAGACTATATTACATGGATTTATTGTGATGGTGTAGACTATATTACATGGATGTATTGTGATGGTGTAGGTAGACTATATTACATGGATTTATTGTGATGGTGTAGGTAGACTATATTACATGGGTTTATTGTGATGGTATAGACTATATTACATGGATTTATTGTGATGGTGTAGGTAGACTATATTACATGGATTTATTGTGATGGGTGTAGACTATATTACATGGATTTATTGTGATGGTATAGACTATATTACATGGATTTATTGTGATGGTGTAGACTATATTACATGGGTTTATTGTGATGGTGTAGACTATATTACATGGGTTTATTGTGATGGTGTAGACTATATTACATGGATTTATTGTGAAGGTGTAGACTATACTACATGGATTTATTGTGATGGTGTAGACTATATTTACATGGGTTTATTGTGATGGTGTAGACTATATTACATGGGTTTATTGTGATGGTATAGACTATATTACATGGATTTATTGTGATGGTGTAGACTATATTACATGGATTTATTGTGATGGTGTAGGTAGACTATATTACATGGATTTATTGTGATGGTGTAGGTAGACTATATTACATGGATTTATTGTGATGGTGTAGGTAGACTATATTACATGGATTTATTGTGATGGTGTAGGTAGACTATATTACATGGATTTATTGTGATGGTGTAGACTATATTACATGGGTTTATTGTGATGGTGTAGACTATATTACATGGATTTATTGTGATGGTGTAGACTATATTACATGGATTTATTGTGATGGTTTAGGTAGACTATATTACATGGATTTATTGTGATGGTGTAGACTATATTACATGGGTTTATTGTGATGGTGTAGACTATATTACATGGATTTATTGTGATGGTGTAGACTATATTACATGGATTTATTGTGATGGTGTAGACTATATTACATGGATTTATTGTGAAGGTGTAGGTAGACTATATTACATGGATTTATTGTGATGGTGTAGGTAGACTATATTACATGGATTTATTGTGATGGTGTAGGTAGACTATATTACATGGATTTATTGTGATGGTGTAGGTAGACTATATTACATGGATTTATTGTGATGGTGTGGGTAGACTATATTACATGGGTTTATTGTGATGGTGTAGGGTAGACTATATTACATGGGTTTATTGTGATGGTGTAGGTAGACTATATTACATGGGTTTATTGTGATGGTGTAGGTAGACTATATTACATGGATTTATTGTGATGGTGTAGGTAGACTATATTACATGGATTTATTGTGATGGTGTAGACTATATTACATGGATTTATTGTGATGGTGTAGACTATATTACATGGGTTTATTGTGATGGTGTAGGTAGACTATATTACATGGATTTTATTGTGATGGTGTAGACTATATTACATGGATTTATTGTGATGGTGTAGACTATATTACATGGGTTTATTGTGATGGTGTAGGTAGACTATATTACATGGATTTATTGTGATGGTGTACGCTATATTACATGGATTTATTGTGATGGTGTAGGTAGACTATATTACATGGATTTATTGGGATGGTGTAGGTAGACTATATTACATGGATTTATTGTGAAGGTGTAGACTATATTACATGGATTTATTGTGAAGGTGTAGACTATATTACATGGATTTATTGTGATGGTGTAGACTATATTACATGGATTTATTGTGATGGTGTAGGTAGACTATATTACATGGATTTATTGTGATGGTGTAGACTATATTACATGGATTTATTGTGATGGTGTAGGCTATATTACATGGATTTATTGTGATGGTGTAGGTAGACTATATTACATGGATTTATTGTGATGGTGTAGGTAGACTATATTACATGGATTTATTGTGATGGTGTAGGGTAGACTATATTACATGGATTTTTGTGATGGTGTAGACTATATTACATGGGTTTATTGTGATGGTGTAGACTATATTACATGGGTTTACTGTGATGGTGTAGAGACTATATTACATGGGTTTATTGTGATGGTGTAGACTATATTACATGGGTTTATTGTGATGGTGTAGACTATATTACATGGATTTATTGTGATGGTGTAGGTAGACTATATTACATGGATTTATTGTGATGGTGTAGGTAGACTATATTACATGGATTTATTGTGATGGTGTAGACTATATTACATGGATTTATTGTGATGGTTTAGGTAGACTATATTACATGGATTTATTGTGATGGTGTAGACTATATTACATGGGTTTATTGTGATGGTGTAGACTATATTACATGGATTTATTGTGATGGTGTAGGTAGACTATATTACATGGATTTATTGTGATGGTGTAGGTAGACTATATTACATGGATTTATTGTGATGGTGTAGGTAGACTATATTACATGGATTTATTGTGATGGTGTAGGTAGACTATATTACATGGATTTATTGTGATGGTGTAGGTAGACTATATTACATGGGTTTATTGTGATGGTGTAGGTAGACTATATTACATGGGTTTATTGTGATGGTGTAGGTAGACTATATTACATGGGTTTATTGTGATGGTGTAGGTAGACTATATTACATGGATTTATTGTGATGGTGTAGACTATATTACATGGGTTTATTGTGATGGTGTAGGTAGACTATATTACATGGATTTATTGTGATGGTGTAGACTATATTACATGGATTTATTGTGATGGTGTAGACTATATTACATGGGTTTATTGTGATGGTGTAGGTAGACTATATTACATGGATTTATTGTGATGGTATAGACTATATTACATGGATTTATTGTGATGGTGTAGGTAGACTATATTACATGGATTTATTGTGATGGTGTAGGTAGACTATATTACATGGATTTATTGTGAAGGTGTAGACTATATTACATGGATTTATTGTGAAGGTGTAGACTATATTACATGGATTTATTGTGATGGTGTAGACTATATTACATGGATTTATTGTGATGGTGTAGGTAGACTATATTACATGGATTTATTGTGATGGTGTAGACTATATTACATGGGTTTATTGTGATGGTGTAGACTATATTACATGGATTTATTGTGATGGTGTAGACTATATTACATGGATTTATTGTGATGGTGTAGACTATATTACATGGATTTATTGTGAAGTGTAGGTAGACTATATTACATGGATTTATTGTGATGGTGTAGGTAGACTATATTACATGGATTTATTGTGATGGTGTAGTAGACTATATTACATGGATTTATTGTGATGGTGTAGGTAGACTATATTACATGGATTTATTGTGATGGTGTAGGTAGACTATATTACATGGATTTATTGTGATGGTGTAGGTAGACTATATTACATGGATTTATTGTGATGGTGTAGGTAGACTATATTACATGGATTTATTGTGATGGTGTAGGTAGACTATATTACATGGGTTTATTGTGATGGTGTAGGTAGACTATATTACATGGGTTTATTGTGATGGTGTAGGTAGATATTACATGGGTTTATTGTGATGGTGTAGGTAGACTATATTACATGGATTTATTGTGATGGTGTAGGTAGACTATATTACATGGATTTATTGTGATGGTGTAGACTATATTACATGGATTTATTGTGATGGTGTAGACTATATTACATGGAGGTTTATTGTGATGGTGTAGGTAGACTATATTACATGGATTTATTGTGATGGTGTAGACTATATTACATGGATTTATTGTGATGGTGTAGACTATATTACATGGGTTTATTGTGATGGTGTAGGTAGACTATATTACATGGATTTATTGTGATGGTATAGACTATATTACATGGATTTATTGTGATGGTGTAGGTAGACTATATTACATGGATTTATTGTGAAGGTGTAGACTATATTACATGGATTTATTGTGAAGGTGTAGACTATATTACATGGATTTATTGTGATGGTGTAGACTATATTACATGGATTTATTGTGATGGTGTAGGTAGACTATATTACATGGATTTATTGTGATGGTGTAGACTATATTACATGGATTTATTGTGATGGTGTAGGCTATATTACATGGATTTATTGTGATGGTGTAGGTAGACTATATTACATGGATTTATTGTGATGGTGTAGGTAGACTATATTACATGGATTTATTGTGATGGTGTAGGTAGACTATATTACATGGATTTATTGTGATGGTGTAGACTATATTACATGGGTTTATTGTGATGGTGTAGACTATATTACATGGGTTTACTGTGATGGTGTAGACTATATTACATGGATTTATTGTGATGGTGTAGGTAGACTATATTACATGGATTTATTGTGATGGTGTAGGTAGACTATATTACATGGATTTATTGTGATGGTGTAGACTATATTACATGGATTTATTGTGATGGTTTAGGTAGACTATATTACATGGATTTATTGTGATGGTGTAGACTATATTACATGGGTTTATTGTGATGGTGTAGACTATATTACATGGATTTATTGTGATGGTGTAGGTAGACTATATTACATGGATTTATTGTGATGGTGTAGGTAGACTATATTACATGGATTTATTGTGATGGTGTAGGTAGACTATATTACATGGATTTATTGTGATGGTGTAGGTAGACTATATTACATGGATTTATTGTGATGGTGTAGGTAGACTATATTACATGGGTTTATTGTGATGGTGGTGGTAGACTATATTACATGGGTTTATTGTGATGGTGTAGGTAGACTATATTACATGGAGTTTATTGTGATGGTGTAGGTAGACTATATTACATGGATTTATTGTGATGGTGTAGACTATATTACATGGGTTTATTGTGATGGTGTAGGTAGACTATATTACATGGATTTATTGTGATGGTGTAGACTATATTACATGGATTTATTGTGATGGTGTAGACTATATTACATGGGTTTATTGTGATGGTGTAGGTAGACTATATTACATGGATTTATTGTGATGGTATAGACTATATTACATGGATTTATTGTGATGGTGTAGGTAGACTATATTACATGGATTTATTGTGATGGTGTAGACTATATTACATGGATTTATTGTGATGGTGTAGGTAGACTATATTACATGGATTTATTGTGAAGGTGTAGACTATATTACATGGATTTATTGTGAAGGTGTAGACTATATTACATGGATTTATTGTGATGGTGTAGACTATATTACATGGATTTATTGTGATGGTGTAGGTAGACTATATTACATGGATTTATTGTGATGGTGTAGACTATATTACATGGATTGATTGTGATGGTGTAGGCTATATTACATGGATTTATTGTGATGGTGTAGGTAGACTATATTACATGGATTTATTGTGATGGTGTAGGTAGACTATATTACATGGATTTATTGTGATGGTGTAGGTAGACTATATTACATGGATTTATTGTGATGGTGTAGACTATATTACATGGGTTTATTGTGATGGTGTAGACTATATTACATGGGTTTACTGTGATGGTGTAGACTATATTACATGGGTTTATTGTGATGGTGTAGACTATATTACATGGGTTTATTGTGATGGTGTAGACTATATTACATGGATTTATTGTGATGGTGTAGGTAGACTATATTACATGGATTTATTGTGATGGTGTAGGTAGACTATATTACATGGATTTATTGTGATGGTGTAGACTATATTACATGGATGTATTGTGATGGTGTAGGTAGACTATATTACATGGATTTATTGTGATGGTGTAGGTAGACTATATTACATGGGTTTATTGTGATGGTATAGACTATATTACATGGATTTATTGTGATGGTGTAGGTAGACTATATTACATGGATTTATTGTGATGGTATAGACTATATTACATGGATTTATTGTGATGGTGTAGACTATATTACATGGGTTTATTGTGATGGTGTAGACTATATTACATGGGTTTATTGTGATGGTGTAGACTATATTACATGGATTTATTGTGAAGGTGTAGACTATACTACATGGATTTATTGTGATGGTGTAGACTATATTACATGGGTTTATTGTGATGGTGTAGACTATATTACATGGGTTTATTGTGATGGTATAGACTATATTACATGGATTTATTGTGATGGTGTAGACTATATTACATGGATTTATTGTGATGGTGTAGGTAGACTATATTACATGGATTTATTGTGATGGTGTAGGTAGACTATATTACATGGATTTATTGTGATGGTGTAGACTATATTACATGGATGTATTGTGATGGTGTAGGTAGACTATATTACATGGATTTATTGTGATGGTGTAGGTAGACTATATTACATGGGTTTATTGTGATGGTATAGACTATATTACATGGATTTATTGTGATGGTGTAGGTAGACTATATTACATGGGTTTATTGTGATGGTATAGACTATATTACATGGATTTATTGTGATGGTGTAGGTAGACTATATTACATGGGTTTATTGTGATGGTGTAGACTATATTACATGGGTTTACTGTGATGGTGTAGACTATATTACATGGGTTTATTGTGATGGTGTAGACTATATTACATGGGTTTATTGTGATGGTGTAGACTATATTACATGGATTTATTGTAATGGTGTAGGTAGACTATATTACATGGATTTATTGTGATGGTGTAGGTAGACTATATTACATGGATTTATTGTGATGGTGTAGACTATATTACATGGATGTATTGTGATGGTGTAGGTAGACTATATTACATGGATTTATTGTGATGGTGTAGGTAGACTATATTACATGGGTTTATTGTGATGGTATAGACTATATTACATGGATTTATTGTGATGGTGTAGGTAGACTATATTACATGGATTTATTGTGATGGTGTAGACTATATTACATGGATTTATTGTGATGGTTTAGGTAGACTATATTACATGGATTTATTGTGATGGTGTAGACTATATTACATGGGTTTATTGTGATGGTGTAGACTATATTACATGGATTTATTGTGATGGTGTAGGTAGACTATATTACATGGATTTATTGTGATGGTGTAGACTATATTACATGGATTTATTGTGAAGGTGTAGGTAGACTATATTACATGGATTTATTGTGATGGTGTAGGTAGACTATATTACATGGATTTATTGTGATGGTGTAGGTAGACTATATTACATGGATTTATTGTGATGGTGTAGGTAGACTATATTACATGGATTTATTGTGATGGTGTAGGTAGACTATATTACATGGGTTTATTGTGATGGTGTAGGTAGACTATATTACATGGGTTTATTGTGATGGTGTAGGTAGACTATATTACATACAGTTTATTGTGCTGGTGTAGGTAGACTATATTACATGGATTTATTGTGATGGTGTAGGTAGACTATATTACATGGATTTATTGTGATGGTGTAGACTATATTACATGGATTTATTGTGATGGTGTAGACTATATTACATGGGTTTATTGTGATGGTGTAGGTAGACTATATTACATGGATTTATTGTGATGGTATAGACTATATTACATGGATTTATTGTGATGGTGTAGGTAGACTATATTACATGTGGATTTATTGTGATGGTGTGTAGACTATATTACATGGATTTATTGTGAAGGTGTAGACTATATTGCATGGATTTGTGAAGGTGTAGACTATATTACATGGATTTATTGTGATGGTGTAGACTATATTACATGGATTTATTGTGATGTGTAGGTAGACTATATTACATGGATTTATTGTGATGGTGTAGACTATATTACATGGATTTATTGTGATGGTGTAGGCTATATTACATGGATTTATTGTGATGGTGTAGGTAGACTATATTACATGGATTTATTGTGATGGTGTAGGTAGACTATATTACATGGATTTATTGTGATGGTGTAGGTAGACTATATTACATGGATTTATTGTGATGGTGTAGGTAGACTATATTACATGGATTTTGACTGTGATGGTGTAGGTAGACTATATTACATGGATTTATTGTGATGGTGTAGACTATATTACATGGGTTGTTATTTCATGGGTTTATTGTGATGGTGTAGACTATATTACATGGGTTACTGTGATGTGTAGACTATATTACATGGGTTTATTGTGATGGTGTAGACTATATTACATGGATTTATTGTGATGGTGTAGACTATATTACATGGGTTTTATTGTGATGGTGTAGACTATATTACATGGATTTATTGTGATGTGTAGGTGTAGACTATATTACATGGATTTATTGTGATGGTGTAGGTAGACTATATTACATGGATTTATTGTGATGGTGTAGACTATATTACATGGATGTGTATTGTGATGGTGTAGGTAGACTATATTACATGGATTTATTGTGATGGTGATTTAGGTAGACTATATTACATGGGTTTATTGTGATGGTATAGACTATATTACATGGGTTTTATGGATTTATTGTGATGGTGTAGGTAGACTATATTACATGGATTTATTGTGATGGTGTAGACTATATTACAGGCTTTTGGATTTATTGTGATGGTATAGACTATATTACATGGATTTATTGTGATGGTGTAGACTATATTACATGGGTTTATTGTGATGGTGTAGACTATATTACATGGGTTTATTGTGATGGTGTAGACTATATTACATGGATTTATTGTGAAGGTGTAGACTATACTACATGGATTTATTGTGATGGTGTAGACTATATTACATGGGTTTATTGTGATGGTGTAGACTATATTACATGGGTTTATTGTGATGGTATAGACTATATTACATGGATTTATTGTGATGGTGTAGACTATATTACATGGATTTATTGTGATGGTGTAGGTAGACTATATTACATGGATTTATTGTGATGGTGTAGGTAGACTATATTACATGGATTTATTGTGATGGTGTAGACTATATTACATGGATGTATTGTGATGGTGTAGGTAGACTATATTACATGGATTTATTGTGATGGTGTAGGTAGACTATATTACATGGGTTTATTGTGATGGTATAGACTATATTACATGGATTTATTGTGATGGTGTAGGTAGACTATATTACATGGGTTTATTGTGATGGTATAGACTATATTACATGGATTTATTGTGATGGTGTAGGTAGACTATATTACATGGATTTATTGTGATGGTATAGACTATATTACATGGATTTATTGTGATGGTGTAGACTATATTACATGGATTTATTGTGATGGTGTGTAGACTATATTATATGGATTTATTGTGATGGTGTAGACTATATTACATGGGTTTATTGTGATGGTGTAGACTATATTACATGGATTTATTGTGAAGGTGTAGACTATACTACATGGATTTATTGTGATGGTGTAGACTATATTACATGGATTTATTGTGATGGTGTAGACTATATTACATGGGTTTATTGTGATGGTGTAGACTATATTACATGGGTTTATTGTGATGGTATAGACTATATTACATGGATTTATTGTGATGGTGTAGGTAGACTATATTACATGGATTTATTGTGATGGTGTAGGTAGACTATATTACATGGATTTATTGTGATGGTGGAGGTAGGCTATATTACATGGATTTATTGTGATGGTATAGACTATATTACATGGATTTATTGTGATGGTGTAGGTAGACTATATTACATGGATTTATTGTGAAGGTGTAGGTAGACTATATTACATGGATTTATTGTGATGGTGTAGACTATATTACATGGATTTATTGTGATGGTGTAGACTATATTACATGGGTTTATTGTGATGGTGTAGACTATATTACATGGGTTTATTGTGATGGTGTAGACTATATTACATGGATTTATTGTGATGGTGTAGGTAGACTATATTACATGGATTTATTGTGATGGTGTAGACTATATTACATGGATTTATTGTGATGGTGTAGACTATATTACATGGATTTATTGTGATGGTGTAGGTAGACTATATTACATGGATTTATTGTGATGGTGTAGACTATATTACATGGGTTTATTGTGATGGTGTAGACTATATTACATGGATTTATTGTGATGGTGTAGACTATATTACATGGATTTATTGTGATGGTTTAGGTAGACTATATTACATGGATTTATTGTGATGGTGTAGACTATATTACATGGGTTTATTGTGATGGTGTAGACTATATTACATGGATTTATTGTGATGGTGTAGGTAGACTATATTACATGGATTTATTGTGATGGTGTAGACTATATTACATGGATTTATTGTGAAGGTGTAGGTAGACTATATTACATGGATTTATTGTGATGGTGTAGGTAGACTATATTACATGGATTTATTGTGATGGTGTAGGTAGACTATATTACATGGATTTATTGTGATGGTGTAGGTAGACTATATTACATGGATTTATTGTGATGGTGTAGGTAGACTATATTACATGGGTTTATTGTGATGGTGTAGGTAGACTATATTACATGGGTTTATTGTGATGGTGTGGGTAGACTATATTACATGGGTTTATTGTGATGGTGTAGGTAGACTATTACATGGATTTTTGTGATGGTGTAGACTATATTACATGGGTTTATTGTGATGGTGTAGACTATATTACATGGATTTATTGTGATGGTGTAGACTATATTACATGGATTTATTGTGATGGTGTAGACTATATTACATGGGTTTATTGTGATGGTGTAGGTAGACTATATTACATGGATTTATTGTGATGGTGGAGACTATTACATGGATTTATTGTGATGGTGTAGACTATATTACATGGGTTTATTGTGATGGTGTAGGTAGACTATATTACATGGATTTATTGTGATGGTATAGACTATATTACATGGATTTATTGTGATGGTGTAGGTAGACTATATTACATGGATTTATTGTGATGGTGTAGGTAGACTATATTACATGGATTTATTGTGAAGGTGTAGACTATATTACATGGATTTATTGTGAAGGTGTAGACTATATTACATGGATTTATTGTGATGGTGTAGACTATATTACATGGATTTATTGTGATGGTGTAGGTAGACTATATTACATGGATTTATTGTGATGGTGTAGGTAGACTATATTACATGGATTTATTGTGATGGTGTAGGCTATATTACATGGATTTATTGTGATGGTGTAGGTAGACTATATTACATGGATTTATTGTGATGGTGTAGGTAGACTATATTACATGGATTTATTGTGATGGTGTAGACTATATTACATGGATTTATTGTGATGGTGTAGACTATTACATGGATTTATTGTGATGGTGTAGACTATATTACATGGATTTATTGTGAAGGTGTAGGTAGACTATATTACATGGATTTATTGTGATGGTGTAGGTAGACTATATTACATGGATTTATTGTGATGGTGTAGACTATATTACATGGGTTTATTGTGATGGTGTAGGTAGACTATATTACATGGGTTTATTGTGATGGTGTAGGTAGACTATATTACATGGATTTATTGTGATGGTGTAGACTATATTACATGGATTTATTGTGATGGTGTTGGTAGACTATATTACATGGATTTATTGTGATGGTGTAGACTATATTACATGGATTTATTGTGATGGTGTAGGTAGACTATATTACATGGATTTATTGTGATGGTGTAGGTAGACTATATTACATGGATTTATTGTGATGGTGTAGGTAGACTATATTACATGGATTTATTGTGATGGTGTAGACTATATTACATGGGTTTATTGTGATGGTGTAGACTATATTACATGGGTTTATTGTGATGGTGTAGACTATATTACATGGATTTATTGTGAAGGTGTAGGTAGACTATATTACATGGGTTTATTGTGATGGTGTAGACTATATTACATGGATTTATTCTGATGGTGTAGACTATATAACATGGGTTTATGGTGATGGTGTAGACTATATTACATGGATTTATTGTGATGGTGTAGACTATATTACATGGATTTATTGTGATGGTGTAGACTATATTACATGGATTTATTGTGATGGTGTAGACTATATTACATGGGTTTATTGTGATGGTGTAGACTATATTACATGGATTTATTGTGATGGTGTAGACTATATTACATGGGTTTATTGTGAAGGTGTAGACTATATTACATGGATTTATTGTGATGGTGTAGACTATATTACATGGGTTTATTGTGATGGTGTAGACTATATTACATGGATTTATTGTGATGGTGTAGACTATATTACATGGATTTATTGTGATGGTGTAGACTATATTACATGGGTTTATTGTGATGGTGTAGACTATATTACATGGATTTATTGTGATGGTTTAGGTAGACTATATTACATGGATTTATTGTGATGGTGTAGACTATATTACATGGGTTTACTGTGATGGTGTAGACTATATTACATGGATTTATTGTGATGGTGTAGACTATATTACATGGATTTATTGTGATGGTATAGGTAGACTATATTACATGGATTTATTGTGATGGTGTAGGTAGACTATATTACATGGGTTTATTGTGATGGTGTAGACTATATTACATGGATTTATTGTGATGGTGTAGGTAGACTATATTACATGGATTTATTGTGATGGTGTAGGTAGACTATATTACATGGATTTATTGTGATGGTGTAGACATGGGTTTATTGTGATGGTGTGGCTATATTACATGGGTTTATTGTGATGGTGTAGGCTATATTACATGGATTTATTGTGATGGTGTGACTATATTACATGGATTTATTGTGATGGTATAGACTATATTACATGGATTTATTGTGATGGTATAGACTATATTACATGGATTTATTGTGATGGTAGGTAGACTAGACTATATTACATGGATTTATTGTGATGGTTTAGGAGACTATATTGTTATGGGTTTATGTGATGGTATAGACTATATTACATGGATTTATTGTGGGATGGTATAGGTAGACTATATTACATGGATTTATTGTGATGGTGTAGACTATATTATAATGATTTATTGTGATGGTGATAGACTATATTACATGGATTTATTGTGATGGTGTAGGTAGACTATATTACATGGATTTATTGTGATGGTGTAGACTATATTACATGGATTTATTGTGATGGTGTAGACTATATTACATGGATTTATTGTGATGGTGTAGGTAGACTATATTACATGGATTTATTGTGATGGTGTAGACTATATTACATGGATTTATTGTGATGGTGTAGGTAGACTATATTACATGGATTTATTGTGATGGTGTAGACTATATTACATGGATTTATTGTGATGGTGTAGGTAGACTATATTACATGGATTTATTGTGATGGTGTAGACTATATTACATGGATTTATTGTGATGGTGTAGGTAGACTATATTACATGGATTTATTGTGATGGTGTAGACTATATTACATGGATTTATTGTGATGGTGTGGTAGACTATATTACATGGATTTATTGTGATGGTGTAGACTATATTACATGGATTTATTGTGATGGTGTAGTAGACTATATTACATGGATTTATTGTGATGGTGTAGACTATATTACATGGATTTATTGTGATGGTAGTAGACTATATTACATGGATTTATTGTGATGGTGTAGGTAGACTATATTACATGGATTTATTGTGATGGTGTAGGTAGACTATATTACATGGATTTATTGTGATGGTGTAGGTAGACTATATTACATGGATTTATTGTGATGGTGTAGGTAGACTATATTACATGGATTTATTGTGATGGTGTAGTAGACTATATTACATGGATTTATTGTGATGGTGTAGGTAGACTATATTACATGGATTTATTGTGATGGTGTAGACTATATTACATGGATTTATTGTGATGGTGTAGGTAGACTATATTACATGGATTTATTGTGATGGTGTAGACTATATTACATGGATTTATTGTGATGGTGTAGACTATATTACATGGATTTATTGTGATGGTGTAGACTATATTACATGGATTTATTGTGATGGTGTAGACTATATTACATGGATTTATTGTGATGGTGTAGGTAGACTATATTACATGGATTTATTGTGATGGTGTAGACTATATTACATGGATTTATTGTGATGGTGTAGACTATATTACATGGATTTATTGTGATGGTGTAGGTAGACTATATTACATGGATTTATTGTGATGGTGTAGACTATATTACATGGATTTATTGTGATGGTGTAGACTATATTACATGGATTTATTGTGATGGTGTAGACTATATTACATGGATTTATTGTGATGGTGTAGGTAGACTATATTACATGGATTTATTGTGATGGTGTAGACTATATTACATGGATTTATTGTGATGGTGTAGACTATATTACATGGATTTATTGTGATGGTGTAGGTAGACTATATTACATGGATTTATTGTGATGGTGTAGACTATATTACATGGATTTATTGTGATGGTGTAGGTAGACTATATTACATGGATTTATTGTGATGGTGTAGGTAGACTATATTACATGGATTTATTGTGATGGTGTAGGTAGACTATATTACATGGATTTATTGTGATGGTGTAGGTAGACTATATTACATGGATTTATTGTGATGGTGTAGGTAGACTATATTACATGGATTTATTGTGATGGTGTAGGTAGACTATATTACATGGATTTATTGTGATGGTGTAGGTAGACTATATTACATGGATTTATTGTGATGGTGTAGGTAGACTATATTACATGGATTTATTGTGATGGTGTAGACTATATTACATGGATTTATTGTGATGGTGTAGACTATATTACATGGATTTATTGTGATGGTGTAGACTATATTACATGGATTTATTGTGATGGTGTAGACTATATTACATGGATTTATTGTGATGGTGTAGGTAGACTATATTACATGGATTTATTGTGATGGTGTAGGTAGACTATATTACATGGATTTATTGTGATGGTGTAGACTATATTACATGGATTTATTGTGATGGTGTAGGTAGACTATATTACATGGATTTATTGTGATGGTGTAGACTATATTACATGGATTTATTGTGATGGTGTAGGTAGACTATATTACATGGATTTATTGTGATGGTGTAGGTAGACTATATTACATGGATTTATTGTGATGGTGTAGACTATATTACATGGATTTATTGTGATGGTGTAGACTATATTACATGGATTTATTGTGATGGTGTAGACTATATTACATGGATTTATTGTGATGGTGTAGGTAGACTATATTACATGGATTTATTGTGATGGTGTAGGTAGACTATATTACATGGATTTATTGTGATGGTGTAGACTATATTACATGGATTTATTGTGATGGTGTAGGTAGACTATATTACATGGATTTATTGTGATGGTGTAGGTAGACTATATTACATGGATTTATTGTGATGGGTGGTAGACTATATTACATGGATTTATTGTGATGGTGTAGACTATATTACATGGATTTATTGTGATGGTGTAGGTAGACTATATTACATGGATTTATTGTGATGGTGTAGGTAGACTATATTACATGGATTTATTGTGATGGTGTAGACTATATTACATGGATTTATTGTGATGGTGTAGACTATATTACATGGATTTATTGTGATGGTGTAGGTAGACTATATTACATGGATTCATTGTGATGGTAGTAGACTATATTACATGGATTTATTGTGATGGGTGTAGACTATATTACATGGATTTATTGTGATGGTGTAGACTATATTACATGGATTTATTGTGATGGTGTAGACTATATTACATGGATTTATTGTGATGGTGTAGGTAGACTATATTACATGGATTTATTGTGATGGTGTAGGTAGACTATATTACATGGATTTATTGTGATGGTGTAGACTATATTACATGGATTTATTGTGATGGTGTAGGTAGACTATATTACATGGATTTATTGTGATGGTGTAGACTATATTACATGGATTTATTGTGATGGTGTAGGTAGACTATATTACATGGATTTATTGTGATGGTGTAGGTAGACTATATTACATGGATTTATTGTGATGGTGTAGGTAGACTATATTACATGGATTTATTGTGATGGTGTAGACTATATTACATGGATTTATTGTGATGGTGTAGACTATATTACATGGATTTATTGTGATGGTGTAGGTAGACTATATTACATGGATTTATTGTGATGGTGTAGACTATATTACATGGATTTATTGTGATGGTGTAGGTAGACTATATTACATGGATTTATTGTGATGGTGTAGACTATATTACATGGATTTATTGTGATGGTGTAGACTATATTACATGGATTTATTGTGATGGTGTAGACTATATTACATGGATTTATTGTGATGGTGTAGGTAGACTATATTACATGGATTTATTGTGATGGGTGGTAGACTATATTACATGGATTTATTGTGATGGTGTAGACTATATTACATGGATTTATTGTGATGGTGTAGACTATATTACATGGATTTATTGTGATGGTGTAGGTAGACTATATTACATGGATTTATTGTGATGGTGTAGACTATATTACATGGATTTATTGTGATGGTGTAGTAGACTATATTACATGGATTTATTGTGATGGTGTAGGTAGACTATATTACATGGATTTATTGTGATGGTGTAGACTATATTACATGGATTTATTGTGATGGTGTAGACTATATTACATGGATTTATTGTGATGGTGTAGACTATATTACATGGATTTATTGTGATGGTGTAGACTATATTACATGGATTTATTGTGATGGTGTAGGTAGACTATATTACATGGATTTATTGTGATGGTGTAGGTAGACTATATTACATGGATTTATTGTGATGGTGTAGACTATATTACATGGATTTATTGTGATGGTGTAGACTATATTACATGGATTTATTGTGATGGTGTAGACTATATTACATGGATTTATTGTGATGGTGTAGACTATATTACATGGATTTATTGTGATGGTGTAGGTAGACTATATTACATGGATTTATTGTGATGGTGTAGACTATATTACATGGATTTATTGTGATGGTGTGGTAGACTATATTACATGGATTTATTGTGATGGTGTAGACTATATTACATGGATTTATTGTGATGGTGTAGACTATATTACATGGATTTATTGTGATAGGTGTAGACTATATTACATGGATTTATTGTGATGGTGTAGGTAGACTATATTACATGGATTTATTGTGATGGTGTAGACTATATTACATGGATTTATTGTGATGGTGTAGGAGACTATATTACATGGATTTATTGTGATGGTGTAGACTATATTACATGGATTTATTGTGATGGTGTGGTAGACTATATTACATGGATTTATTGTGATGGTGTAGGTAGACTATATTACATGGATTTATTGTGATGGTGTAGACTATATTACATGGATTTATTGTGATGGTGTAGACTATATTACATGGATTTATTGTGATGGTGTAGACTATATTACATGGATTTATTGTGATGGTGTAGACTATATTACATGGATTTATTGTGATGGTGTAGGTAGACTATATTACATGGATTTATTGTGATGGTGTAGGTAGACTATATTACATGGATTTATTGTGATGGTGTAGACTATATTACATGGATTTATTGTGATGGTGTAGGTAGACTATATTACATGGATTTATTGTGATGGTGTAGGTAGACTATATTACATGGATTTATTGTGATGGTGTAGACTATATTACATGGATTTATTGTGATGGTGTAGAGCTATATTACATGGATTTATTGTGATGGTGTGGTAGACTATATTACATGGATTTATTGTGATGGTAGGTAGACTATATTACATGGATTTATTGTGATGGTGTAGACTATATTACATGGATTTATTGTGATGGTAGGTAGACTATATTACATGGATTTATTGTGATGGTGTAGGTAGACTATATTACATGGATTTATTGTGATGGTGTAGACTATATTACATGGATTTATTGTGATGGTGTAGGTAGACTATATTACATGGATTTATTGTGATGGTGTAGACTATATTACATGGATTTATTGTGATGGTGTAGGTAGACTATATTACATGGATTTATTGTGATGGTGTAGGTAGACTATATTACATGGATTTATTGTGATGGTGTAGACTATATTACATGGATTTATTGTGATGGTAGTAGACTATATTACATGGATTTATTGTGATGGTGTAGGTAGACTATATTACATGGATTTATTGTGATGGTGTAGACTATATTACATGGATTTATTGTGATGGTGTAGGTAGACTATATTACATGGATTTATTGTGATGGTGTAGACTATATTACATGGATTTATTGTGATGGTGTAGGTAGACTATATTACATGGATTTATTGTGATGGTGTAGACTATATTACATGGATTTATTGTGATGGTGTAGACTATATTACATGGATTTATTGTGATGGTGTAGACTATATTACATGGATTTATTGTGATGGTGTAGGTAGACTATATTACATGGATTTATTGTGATGGTGTAGGTAGACTATATTACATGGATTTATTGTGATGGTGTAGGTAGACTATATTACATGGATTTATTGTGATGGTGTAGGTAGACTATATTACATGGATTTATTGTGATGGTGTAGACTATATTACATGGATTTATTGTGATGGTGTAGGTAGACTATATTACATGGATTTATTGTGATGGTGTAGACTATATTACATGGATTTATTGTGATGGTGTAGACTATATTACATGGATTTATTGTGATGGTGTAGGTAGACTATATTACATGGATTTATTGTGATGGTGTAGGTAGACTATATTACATGGATTTATTGTGATGGTGTAGACTATATTACATGGATTTATTGTGATGGTGTAGGTAGACTATATTACATGGATTTATTGTGATGGTGTAGGTAGACTATATTACATGGATTTATTGTGATGGTGTAGACTATATTACATGGATTTATTGTGATGGTGTAGACTATATTACATGGATTTATTGTGATGGTGTAGACTATATTACATGGATTTATTGTGATGGTGTAGACTATATTACATGGATTTATTGTGATGGTGTAGACTATATTACATGGATTTATTGTGATGGTGTAGACTATATTACATGGATTTATTGTGATGGTGTAGGACTATATTACATGGATTTATTGTGATGGTGTAGACTATATTACATGGATTTATTGTGATGGTGTAGGTAGACTATATTACATGGATTTATTGTGATGGTGTAGGTAGACTATATTACATGGATTTATTGTGATGGTGTAGACTATATTACATGGATTTATTGTGATGGTGTAGGTAGACTATATTACATGGATTTATTGTGATGGGTGTAGACTATATTACATGGATTTATTGTGATGGTGTAGGTAGACTATATTACATGGATTTATTGTGATGGTGTAGGTAGACTATATTACATGGATTTATTGTGATGGTGTAGGTAGACTATATTACATGGATTTATTGTGATGGTGTAGACTATATTACATGGATTTATTGTGATGGTGTAGACTATATTACATGGATTTATTGTGATGGTGTAGACTATATTACATGGATTTATTGTGATGGTGTAGGTAGACTATATTACATGGATTTATTGTGATGGTGTAGGTAGACTATATTACATGGATTTATTGTGATGGTGTAGACTATATTACATGGATTTATTGTGATGGTGTAGACTATATTACATGGATTTATTGTGATGGTGTAGGTAGACTATATTACATGGATTTATTGTGATGGTGTAGACTATATTACATGGATTTATTGTGATGGTGTAGGTAGACTATATTACATGGATTTATTGTGATGGTGTAGAGCTATATTACATGGATTTATTGTGATGGTGTAGGTAGACTATATTACATGGATTTATTGTGATGGTGTAGACTATTACATGGTTTTATTGTGATGGTGTAGACTATATTACATGGATTTATTGTGATGGTGTAGACTATATTACATGGGTTTATTGTGATGGTGTAGACTATATTACATGGATTTATTGTGATGGTGTAGGTAGACTATATTACATGGATTTATTGTGATGGTGTAGGTAGACTATATTACATGGATTTATTGTGATGGTGTAGGTAGACTATATTACATGGATTTATTGTGATGGTGTGAGACTATATTACATGGATTTATTGTGATGGTGTAGACTATATTACATGGATTTATTGTGATGGTGTGTAGACTATATTACATGGGTTTATTGTGATGGTGTAGACTATATTACATGGATTTATTGTGATGGTTTAGGTAGACTATATTACATGGATTTATTGTGATGGTGTAGACTATATTACATGGATTTATTGTGATGGTGTAGGCTATATTACATGGATTTATTGTGATGGTGTAGGTAGACTATATTACATGGATTTATTGTGATGGTGTAGGTAGACTATATTACATGGATTTATTGTGATGGTGTAGACTATATTACATGGATTTATTGTGATGGTGTAGGTAGACTATATTACATGGATTTATTGTGATGGTGTAGACTATAATATATGGGTTTATTGTGATGGTGTAGACTATATTACATGGTTTATTGGTGATGGTGTAGATTATATTATAAGGGTTTGGTTGTGATGGTGTAGACTATATTACATGGTTTATTGTGATGGTGTAGATCATATTACATGGGTTTATTGTGATGTAGGTAGACTATATTACATGGGTTTATTGTGATGGTGTAGACTATATTACATGGGTTTATTGTGATGGTGTAGACTATATTACATGGGTTTATTGTGATGGTGTAGACTATATTACATGGGTTTATTGTGATGGTGTAGACTATATTACATGGGTTTATTGTGATGGTGTAGGCTATATTACATGGGTTTATTGTGATGGTGTAGACTATATTACATGGATTTATTGTGAAGGTGTAGGTAGACTATATTACATGGGTTTATTGTGATGGTGTAGGTAGACTATATTACATGGATTTATTGTGATGTAGGTAGACTATATTATATGGATTTATTGTGATGGTGTTGGTAGACTATATTACATGGATTTATTGTGAAGGTGTAGACTATATTACATGGATTTATTGTGATGGTGGTAGGCAGACTATATTACATGGATTTATTGTGATGGTGTAGGTAGACTATATTACATGGATTTATTGTGATGGTGTAGGTAGACTATATTACATGGGTTTATTGTGATGGTGTAGATTATATTACATGGATTTATTGTGATGGTGTAGACCATATTACATGGGTTTATTGTAGATGTAGGTAGACTATATTACATGGATTTATTGTGATGGTGTAGACTATATTACATGGATTTATTGTGATGGTGTAGACTAGTTACATGGATTTATTGTGATGGTGTAGGTAGACTATATTACATGGATTTATTGTGATGGTGTGTAGACTATATTACATGGATTTATTGTGATGGTGTAGGCTATATTACATGGGTTTATTGTGATGGTGTAGACTATATTACATGGGATTTATTGTGAAGGGTGTAGACTATATTACATGGGTTTATTGTGATGGTGTAGGTAGACTATATTACATGGATTTATTGTGATGGTGTAGACTATATTACATGGATTTATTGTGATGGTGTAGGTAGACTATATTACATGGGTTTATTGTGATGGTGTAGACTATATTAGACATGGATTTATTGTGATGTAGGTAGACTATATTACATGGATTTATTGTGATGGTGTAGGTAGACTATATTACATGGATTTATTGTGATGGTAGGTAGACTATATTACATGGATTTATTGTGATGGTGTAGGTAGACTATATTACATGGATTTATTGTGAAGGTGTAGACTATATTACATGGATTTATTGTGATGGTGTAGACTATATTACATGGATTTATTGTGATGTGGTGTAGACTATATTATATGGATTGTGATGGTGTAGACTATATTACATGGATTTATTGTGATGGTGTAGACTATATTACATGGGTTTATTGTGATGGTGTAGACTATATTACATGGATTTATTGTGATGGTTTAGGTAGACTATATTACATGGATTTATTGTGATGGTAGACTATATTACATGGATTATAGTGATGGTTTAGGTAGACTATTATACATGGGTTTATTGTGATGGTATAGACTATATTACATGGATTTATTGTGATGGTAGGTAGACTATATAACATGGGTTTATTGTGATGGTGTAGACTATATTACATGGATTTATTGTGATGGTATAGACTATATTACATGGATTTATTGTGATGGTATAGGTAGACTATATTACATGGGTTTATTGTGATGGTGTAGACTATATTACATGGATTTATTGTGATGGTATAGACTATATTACATGGATTTATTGTGATGGTTTAGGTAGACTATATTACATGGGTTTATTGTGATGGTATAGACTATATTGACATGGATTTATTGTGATGGTATAGGTAGACTATATTACATGGATTTATTGTGATGGTGTAGGCTATATTACATGGATTTATTGTGATGGTTTAGGTAGACTATATTATATGGATTTATTGTGATGGTGTAGACTATATTACATGGGTTTATTGTGATGGTGTAGACTATATTACATGGATTTATCGTGATGGTGTAGGCTATATTACATGGATTTATTGTGATGGTGTAGGTAGACTATATTACATGGATTTATTGTGATGGTGTAGGTAGACTATATTACATGGATTTATTGTGATGGTGTAGGTAGACTATATTACATGGGTTTATTGTGATGGTGTAGACTATTACATGGGTTTATTGTGATGGTGTAGACTATATTACATGGATTTATTGTGATGGTGTAGACTATATTACATGGGTTTATTGTGATGGTGTAGACTATATTACATGGATTGTGATGGTGTAGACATATAACATGGTTTATTTAGGTAGACTATATTACATGGATTTATTGTGATGGTGTAGACTATATTACATGGATTTATTGTGAAGGTGTAGGCTATATTGTTATGGATTTATTGTGATGGTGTAGGTAGACTATATTACATGGATTTCTTATTGTGATGGTAGGTAGACTATATTACATGGATTTATTGTGATGGTGTAGACTATATTACATGGGTTTATTGTGATGGTGTAGACTATATTACATGGGTTTACTGTGATGGTGTAGACTATATTACATGGGTTTATTGTGATGGTGTAGACTATACTACATGGATTTATTGTGATGGTGTAGACTATATTACATGGGTTTATTGTGATGGTGTAGACTATTACATGGGTTTATTGTGATGGTGTAGACTATATTACATGGGTTTATTGTGATGGTGTAGACTATTACATGGATT
Organism: Oncorhynchus nerka; assembly: GCF_034236695.1. NCBI lineage: Eukaryota > Metazoa > Chordata > Actinopteri > Salmoniformes > Salmonidae > Oncorhynchus > Oncorhynchus nerka. The sequence goes on from NW_027040370.1 coordinate 259,611, forward strand.
TATTGTGATGGTGTAGGTAGACTATATTACATGGATTTATTGTGATGGTGTAGACTATACTACATGGGTTTATTGTGATGGTGTAGACTATATTACATGGATTTATTGTGATGGTGTAGGTAGACTATATTACATGGATTTATTGTGATGGTGTAGGTAGACTATATTACATGGATTTATTGTGATGGTGTAGACTATATTACATGGGTTTATTGTGATGGTGTAGGCTATATTACATGGATTTATTGTGATGGTGTAGACTATATTACATGGATTTATTGTGATGGTGTAGACTATATTACATGGATTTATTGTGATGGTATAGACTATATTACATGGATTTATTGTGATGGTATAGACTATATTACATGGATTTATAGTGATGGTTTAGGTAGACTATATTACATGGGTTTATTGTGATGGTATAGACTATATTACATGGATTTATTGTGATGGTATAGGTAGACTATATTACATGGATTTATTGTGATGGATTTATTGTAGGTGTAGACTATATTACATGGATTTATTGTGATGGTGTAGGTAGACTATATTACATGGATTTATTGTGATGGTGTAGGTAGACTATATTACATGGATTTATTGTGATGTGTAGTAGACTATATTACATGGATTTATTGTGATGGTTTAGGTAGACTATATTACATGGATTTATTGTGATGGTATAGACTATATTACATGGATTTATTGTGAAGGTGTAGGTAGACTATATTATGGATTTATTGTGATGGTGTAGACTATATTACATGGATTTATTGTGATGGTTTAGGTAGACTATATTACATGGGTTTATTGTGATGGTGTAGACTATATTACATGGGTTTATTGTGATGGTGTAGACTATATTACATGGATTTATTGTGATGGTGTAGGTAGACTATATTACATGGATTTATTGTGATGGTGTAGACTATATTACATGGATTTATTGTGATGGTGTAGGTAGACTATATTACATGGATTTATTGTGATGGTGTAGGTAGACTATATTACATGGATTTATTGTGAAGGTGTAGACTATACTACATGGATTTATTGTGATGGTGTAGACTATATTACATGGATTTATTGTGATGGTGTAGACTATATTACATGGGTTTATTTTGATGGTGTAGACTATATTACATGGGTTTATTGTGATGGTATAGACTATATTACATGGATTTATTGTGATGGTTTAGGTAGACTATATTACATGGATTTATTGTGATGGTGTAGGGTAGACTATATTACATGGATTTATTGTGATGGTGTAGGTAGACTATATTACATGGATTTATTGTGATGGTGTAGGTAGACTATATTACATGGATTTATTGTGATGGTGTAGGTAGACTATATTACATGGATTTATTGTGATGGTGTAGGTAGACTATATTATATGGATTTATTGTGATGGTGTAGACTATATTACATGGATTTATTGTGATGGTGTAGACTATATTACATGGATTTATTGTGATGGGTGTAGACTATATTACATGGGTTTATTGTGATGGTGTAGACTATATTACATGGGTTTATTGTGATGGTGTAGACTATTACATGGGTTTATTGTGATGGTGTAGACTATATTACATGGATTTATTGTGATGGTGTAGGTAGACTATATTACATGGATTTATTGTGAAGGGTAGGTAGACTATATTACATGGATTTATTTATTGTGATGGTTTAGGTAGACTATATTACATGGATTTATTGTGATGGTGTAGACTATATTACATGGGTTTATTGTGATGGTGTAGACTATATTACATGGATTTATTGTGATGGTGTAGGTAGACTATATTACATGGATTTATTGTGATGGTGTAGACTATATTACATGGATTTATTGTGAAGGTGTAGGTAGACTATATTACATGGATTTATTGTGATGGTGTAGGTAGACTATATTACATGGATTTATTGTGATGGTGTAGGTAGACTATATTACATGGATTTATTGTGATGGTGTAGGTAGACTATATTACATGGATTTATTGTGATGGTGTAGGTAGACTATATTACATGGGTTTATTGTGATGGTGTAGGTAGACTATATTACATGGGTTTATTGTGATGGTGTAGGTAGACTATATTACATGGATTTATTGTGATGGTGTAGGTAGACTATATTACATGGATTTATTGTGATGGTGTAGACTATATTACATGGATTTATTGTGATGGTGTAGACTATATTACATGGATTTATTGTGATGGTGTAGACTATATTACATGGATTTATTGTGATGGTGTAGACTATATTACATGGGTTTATTGTGATGGTGTGTAGACTATATTACATGGATTTATTGTGATGGTGTAGACTATATTACATGGATTTATTGTGATGGTGTAGACTATATTACATGGATTTATTGTGATGGTAGGTAGACTATATTACATGGATTTATTGTGATGGTGTAGGTAGACTATATTACATGGATTTATTGTGATGGTGTAGACTATATTACATGGATTTATTGTGATGGTGTAGACTATATTACATGGATTTATTGTGATGGTGTAGGTAGACTATATTACATGGATTTATTGTGATGGTGTAGACTATATTACATGGATTTATTGTGATGGTGTAGGACTATATTACATGGATTTATTGTGATGGTGTAGGTAGACTATATTACATGGATTTATTGTGATGGTGTAGGTAGACTATATTACATGGATTTATTGTGATGGTGTAGGTAGACTATATTACATGGATTTATTGTGATGGTGTAGGTAGACTATATTACATGGATTTATTGTGATGGTGTAGACTATATTACATGGATTTATTGTGATGGTGTAGACTATATTACATGGATTTATTGTGATGGTGTAGACTATATTACATGGATTTATTGTGATGGTGTAGACTATATTACATGGGTTTATTGTGATGGTGTAGACTATATTACATGGATTTATTGTGATGGTGTAGACTATATTACATGGATTTATTGTGATGGTGTAGACTATATTACATGGGTTTATTGTGATGGTGTAGACTATATTACATGGGTTTATTGTGATGGTGTAGACTATATTACATGGGTTTATTGTGATGGTGTAGACTATATTACATGGGTTTATTGTGATGGTGTAGACTATATTACATGGGTTTATTGTGATGGTGTAGACTATATTACATGGGTTTATTGTGATGGTGTAGGCTATATTACATGGGTTTATTGTGATGGTGTAGACTATATTACATGGATTTATTGTGAAGGTGTAGGTAGACTATATTACATGGGTTTATTGTGATGGTGTAGGTAGACTATATTACATGGATTTATTGTGATGGTGTAGACTATATTACATGGATTTATTGTGATGGTGTTGGTAGACTATATTACATGGATTTATTGTGATGGTGTAGACTATATTACATGGATTTATTGTGATGGTGTAGACTATATTACATGGATTTATTGTGATGGTGTAGACTATATTACATGGATTTATTGTGATGGTGTAGGTAGACTATATTACATGGATTTATTGTGATGGTGTAGACTATATTACATGGATTTATTGTGATGGTGTAGACTATATTACATGGGTTTATTGTGATGGTGTAGACTATATTACATGGATTTATTGTGATGGTGTAGACTATATTACATGGGTTTATTGTGATGGTGTAGACTATATTACATGGATTTATTGTGATGGTGTAGACTATATTACATGGGTTTATTGTGATGGTGTAGACTATATTACATGGATTTATTGTGATGGTGTAGACTATATTACATGGATTTATTGTGATGGTGTAGACTATATTACATGGATTTATTGTGATGGTGTAGACTATATTACATGGGTTTATTGTGATGGTGTAGACTATATTACATGGATTTATTGTGATGGTGTAGACTATATTACATGGGTTTATTGTGATGGTGTAGACTATATTACATGGATTTATTGTGATGGTGTAGACTATATTACATGGATTTATTGTGATGGTGTAGGTAGACTATATTACATGGATTTATTGTGATGGTGTAGGTAGACTATATTACATGGATTTATTGTGATGGTGTAGAGACTATATTACATGGATTTATTGTGATGATGAGACTATATTACATGATTTATGATGGTCTGTACTATATTACATGGATTTATTGTGATGGTGTATGTAGACTATATTACATGGGTTTATTGTGATGTGTATATTACATGTAGTTTTTGTGATGGTTAGACTATATTACATGGGTTTATTGTGATTGTAGACTATTACATGGATTTATTTTGTTAGACTATATTACATGGATTTATTGTGATGGTATGTGACTATATTATTTGATTTGATTTATTGTGATGGTGTAGACTATATTACATGGATTTATTGTGATGGTAGGTAGACTATATTACATGGATTTATTGTGATGGTGTAGGTAGACTATATTACATGGATTTATTGTGATGGTGTAGACTATATTACATGGATTTATTGTGATGGTGTAGACTATATTACATGGATTTATTGTGATGGTGTAGACTATATTACATGGATTTATTGTGATGGTGTAGGTAGACTATATTACATGGATTTATTGTGATGGTGTAGGTAGACTATATTACATGGATTTATTGTGATGGTGTAGACTATACTACATGGATTTATTGTGATGGTGTAGACTATATTACATGGATTTATTGTGATGGTTTAGGTAGACTATATTACATGGATTTATTGTGATGGTGTAGATTATATTACATGGATTTATTGTGATGGTGTAGGTAGACTATATTACATGGATTTATTGTGATGGTGTAGGTAGACTATATTACATGGATTTATTGTGATGGTGTAGACTATATTACATGGATTTATTGTGATGGTGTAGACTATATTACATGGATTTATTGTGATGGTGTAGGTAGACTATATTACATGGATTTATTGTGATGGGTAGGTAGACTATATTACATGGATTTATTGTGATGGTAGGTAGACTATATTACATGGATTTATTGTGATGGTGTAGGTAGACTATATTACATGGATTTATTGTGATGGTGTAGGTAGACTATATTACATGGATTTATTGTGATGGTGTAGACTATATTACATGGATTTATTGTGATGGTGTAGGTAGACTATATTACATGGATTTATTGTGATGGTGTAGACTATATTACATGGATTTATTGTGATGGTGTAGGTAGACTATATTACATGGATTTATTGTGATGGTGTAGGTAGACTATATTACATGGATTTATTGTGATGGTGTAGGTAGACTATATTACATGGATTTATTGTGATGGTGTAGACTATATTACATGGATTTATTGTGATGGTGTAGGTAGACTATATTACATGGATTTATTGTGATGGTGTAGACTATATTACATGGATTTATTGTGATGGTGTAGACTATATTACATGGATTTATTGTGATGGTGTAGACTATATTACATGGATTTATTGTGATGGTTTAGGTAGACTATATTACATGGATTTATTGTGGTGGTGTAGACTATATTACATGGATTTATTGTGATGGTGTAGACTATATTACATGGGTTTATTGTGATGGTGTAGACTATATTACATGGATTTATTGTGAAGGTGTA
>NW_027040371.1:0-3253 GCF_034236695.1 Oncorhynchus nerka
CCCTACATCTGTTCCCCCTCTACATCTGTTCCCCTACATCTGTCTCTTACATTTGTTCCCTACATCTGTTCCCCTACATCTGTTCACCATTTGTTCCCTCTACATCTGTTCCCCTTACATATGTCTCCCTTACATCTGTTCCCCTCTACATCTTGTTCCCCTTTTTAAATCTGTTCCCTTACATCTGTTCCTACATATGTTCTCTACATCTACTTCCCTTATATCTGTTCCCCCTTTTACATCTGCTCCCCTTTATATCGTTCTCACATCTAGTTCCCTACATCTACTCCTCTTACATCTATTCTCTTACATCTGTTCCCCTCTACACTTGTTCCCTTACATCTCTTCCCTTACATCTGTTCCCCTTTACATCTATTCCCCTCACATCTACTCCCCTACATCTGTTCCCTTACATCTGTTCCCTTTCTTGTTCCCCTACATCTGTTCCTTTTTACACTACTCCCCTACATCTGTTCCCTACACTTGTTCCCTACATCTGTTCCCCTACATCTACTCCCTCTACATCTGTTCCCTTACATCTGTTCCCTAACATCTGTTCCCTACATCTATTTCTCTCAAGATCTGTTCCCCTCATCTTTTCACCTCTACACTTGTTCCCCTACATCTGTTCCCTCTACATCTGTTCCCCCTCTACATCTGTTCCCTCTACATCTACTCCTCTACATCTGTTCCCTCTACATCTGTTCCCTACATCTGTTCCCCTCTACATCTAGTTCCCTCTACATCTGTTCCCTACATCTACTCCCTCTACATCTATTCCCTCTACATCTACTCCCTCTACATCTGTTCCCTCTACATCTGTTCCCTCTACATCTGTTCCCCTCTACATCTGTTCCCTCTACATCTATTCCCTCTACATCTGTTCCCCTCTACATCTGTTCCCTTACATCTGTTCCCCTCTACATCTGTTCCCCTTACATCTATTCCCTCTACATCTGTTCCCCTTACATCTGTTCCCCTGTACATCTGTTCCCTCTACATCTGTTCCCTCTACATCTGTTCCCTCTACATCTACTCCCCTCTACATCTGTTCCCTCTACATCTGTTCCCTCTACATCTGTTCCCCTTTACATCTGTTCCTCTACATCTGTTCCCTCTACATCTGTTCCCTCTACATCTACTCCCCTCTACATCTGTTCCCTTTACATCTGTTCCCTCTACATCTGTTCCCTCTACATCTGTTCCCCTCTACATCTGTTCCCTCTACACCTTGTTCCCTACATCTGTTCCCCTCATCTGTTCCCCTTTACATATGTTCCCCTTTACATCTGTTCCCCTTTACATCTGTTCCCCTTTAAATCTGTTCCCCTTTACATCTGTTCCCCTCTACATCTATTCCCCTCTACATCTAAGTTCCCTTATATCTGTTCCCCTTACCACTTGTTCCCCTAATCTGTTCCTCACATCTGTTCCCCTCTACATCTACTCCCTCTACATCTGTTCCCCCTCTACATCTGTTTCCCCTCTATCTGTTCCACTCTACCTACTCCCCTACATCTTGTTCCCCTCTACATCTTGGTTCCCTTGCATCTGTTCCCTTTACATCTGTTCCCCCCAAGATCTGTTCCCCCTCTACATCTACTCATTACATCTACTCCCTCTGCACCTGTTTTCCTCTGCATCTGTTCCCTCTGCATCTGTTCCCCTCACATCTAACTCCTCTACATCTGTTCCCCTACATCTTTATCCCTCTACATCTGTTTCCTCTACATCTGTTCCCCTACATCTATTCCCTTCTTGTTCCCTACATTTTTCCCTACATCTGTTCCTTTACATCTGTTCCCCTACATCTGTTCCCTTTAAATCTATTCCCTACATCTGTTCCCCTTTACATATGTTCCCCTTTACATCTGTTTCCCCTTACATCTGTTCCCCTTCAAATCTGTTCCTTTACATCTGTTCCCCTCTTACATCTGTTCCCTAAGATCTCTCCCCTTTACATCTTTTCCCCTACATCTGTTCCCTACATCTGTTCCTACATCTGTTTCCTCTTACATCTGTTCCCCTGTTCCTTACATCTGTTCCCCTCTACATCTGTTCCCCTTACATCTGTTCCCTTACATCTGTTCCCCATCTGTTCCCTCTATTCCCTTTACATCTATTCCCCTTACATCTGTTCCCTTTACATCTATTCCCTTTAGGGCACTCTACATCTACTCCCTTACATCTGTTCCCTCTGAATTTGTTCCCTGTTCCCTACATCTGTTCCCCTCTACATCTACTCCCCTTTACATCTATTCCCCTCTACATCTGTTCCCCTTTATATCTGTTCCCCTGTACATCTGTTCCCCTCTACATCTGTTCCCCTCTACATCTGTTCCCCTCTACATCTACTCCCCTCTACATCTGTTCCCCTCTACATCTGTTCCCCTCTACATCTGTTCCACTCTACATCTACTCCCCTCTACATCTGTTCCCCTCTACATCTACTCCCCTCTACATCTACTCCCCTCTACATCTACTCCCCTCTACACCTGTTCCCTCTACATCTGTTCCCCTCTACATCTGTTCCCCTCTACATCTGTTCCCCTCTACATCTATTCCCCTTTACATCTGTTCCCCTCTAGATCTGTTCCCCTCTACATCTGTTCCCCTCTACATCTACTCCCCTTTACATCTGTTCCCCTCTACATCTGTTCCCCTTTATATCTGTTCCCCTGTACATCTGTTCCCCTCTACATCTGTTCCCCTCTACATCTGTTCCCTCTACATCTGTTCCCTCTACATCTGTTCCCTACATCTGTTCCCTGTATCTACTCCCTACATCTGTTCCCCTTACATCTGTTCCCCCTCACATCTGTTCCACCCTACACTGTTCCCCCTCACATCTGTTCCCTACATCTGTTCCCTACATCTGTTTTCACCCTACATCTACTCCCTACATCTGTTCCCTCTACATCTACTCCCTACACCTGTTCCCTCTACATCTATTCCCTACATCTGTTCCCCTACATCTGTTCCCCTCTACATCTGTTCCCCACATCTATTCCCTTACATCTGTTCCCCTACATCTATCTCTACATCTATTCCCTTTTACATCTGTTCCCCTACATCTATTCCCCCCTCTACATCTGTTCCCCTACATCTGTTCCCTGCACCTGTTCCCCTCATCTATTCCCTCACATCTGTTCCCCATCTGTTCCCTACATCTGGCTGCAGAGTAGTGAATGATGGACTAGATGGAGACCTCCTCATCAGGGGTTCATTTAAACCAAGTTGTCCTGTAGATATA
>NW_027040371.1:3753-9096 GCF_034236695.1 Oncorhynchus nerka
GTTTTATCTGTCCAGCCCTGGTTCTCATCTGGTTTTATCTGTCCAGCCCTGGTTCTATCTGGTTCTATCTGTCCAGCCCTGGTTCCATCTGGTTCTATCTGTCCAGCCCTGGTTCTTTCTGGTTCTATCTGTCTAGCCCTGGTTCTATCTGGTTCTATCTGTCCAGCCCTGGTTCTATCTGGTTCTATCTGTCCAGCCCTGGTTCTATCTGTCCAGCCCTAGTTCTATCTGTCCAGCCCTAGTTCTATCTGTACAGCCCTGGTACTATCTGGTTCTATCTGTCCAGCCCTGGTTCTATCTGTCCAGCCCTGGTTCTATCTGGTTCTATCTGTCCAGCCCTGGTTCTATCTGTCCAGCCCTGGTTCTATCTGTCCAGCCCTGGTTCTATCTGTCCAGCCCTGGTTATATCTGCTTATCTAGCAGGCACACTGTCAGGACAAGTAAGACAAATGATCTGTCCTGATTGACTATTTCCTTAGACAGTGAATCAATGGCCTCATTATCACAGCAATGACAGTAGTAATAGAAACAGATGGTCAGAGTAGACACACACACACAGACAGAGGGAATGTGTCTGAATGCCTTCTGAATGAACAACAAGCTTTATCTAATGAAGCACTTTCTAATCAACTACCATGACATTAAAGCCCTGTCTAATCAACTACCTTGACAATAAAGCCCTGTCTCATCAACTACCCTGACAATAAAGCCCTGTCTCATCAACTACATGACATTAAAGCCCTGTCTAATCAACTACCCCCACAATAAAGCCCTGTCTAATCAACTACCCCGACAATAAAGCCCTGTCTAATCAACTACCACCACAATAAAGCCCTGTCTAATCAACTACCCTGACAATAAAGCCCTGTCTAATCAACTACCCTGACATTAAAGCCCTGTCTAATCAACTACCTTGACATTAAAGCCCTGTCTAATCAACTACCCTGACAATAAAGCCCTGTCTAATCAACTACTACAACATTAAAGCCCTGTCTAATCAACTACCATGACAATAAAGCCCTGTCTAATCAACTACCTTGACAATAAAGCCCTGTCTAATCAACTACTACAACATTAAAGCCCTGTCTAATCAACTACCATGACAATAAAGCCCTGTCTAATCAACTACCTTGACATTAAAGCCCTGTCTAATCAACTACCACCACAATAAAGCCCTGTCTCATCAACTACCCTGACAATAAAGCCCTGTCTCATCAACTACATGACATTAAAGCCCTGTCTAATCAACTACCCCCACAATAAAGCCCTGTCTAATCAACTACCCTGACAATAAAGCCCTGTCTAATCAACTACCCTGACAATACAGCCATGCCATCAGCTACTTGTGACATTAAGCCCTGTCTAATCAGCTACAATAAAGCCTACAATCAGCTACTTTGACAATGAGCCTGTCTGATCAACTACCTGACCAATGGGATAAGTGATCACTGATCAGCTGCCACAGCATTAAAGCCCTGTCTCTATCAGCTATCCTGACAATAAAGCCCTGTCTAATCAACTACCTGACAATAAAGCTCTGTTAATCAATCATATGAGCATTAAAGCCCTGTCTCATCAACTACCTCACAATAAAGCCCTGTCTAATCCAGCTACCATGACATTAAAGCCTGTCTAATCAAACTACTACATATAAAGCCCTGTCTAATCAACTCTACAATAAAGCCTTGTCTGATCAAACTAACATGACAATAAAGCTTCCTGTCTAATCAGCTACCATGACATTAAAGCTCTGTCTAATCAACTACCCCACATTAAAGCCCTGTCAATCAACTACCAACATTAAAGCCCTGTCCAGCTACCATGACAATAAAGCTCTGTCTAATCAACTACCACAACATTAAAGCCCTGTCAACTAATCATTAAAGCTGTGTAATCAACTACCATGACATTAAAGCCCTGTGTAATCAACAACCACAACATTAAAGCCCTGTCTAATCAACTACCACAACATTAAAGCCCTGTCTCTATCAACTACCATGACATTAAAGCCCTGTGTAATCAACTACCATGACAATAAAGCCCTGTGTAATCAACTACCATGACATTAAAGCCTCTGTCTAATCAACAAAATTCACAACATTAAAGCCCTGTGTAATCAACTACTACAACATTAAAGCCCTGTGTAATCAACTACCATGACAATAAAGCCCTGTCTAATCAACAACCACAACAAAGCCCTGTCTCATCAACTACCATGTTAAAGCCCTGTGTAATCAACTACCACCAATAAAGCCCTGTCTAATCAACTACCTTGACAATAAAGCCCTGTCACAATCAGCTACCATGTCAATAAAGTCCTGTGTCTAATCAGCTACTTTGACATTTAAGCCTGACTAATCAACTACTAATTGTCCCCTGACAGTACAACATTAAAGCCCTGTCTAATCCACTGAAGCTACCACAAATATTAAATCCTGACTAATCAACTACCCCAACAATAAAGCCCTGTCTAATGAACTACACAACATTAAAGCCCTGTCTAATCAACTACCCCACATTAAATCCCTGACTAATCAACTACCACCACAATAAAGCCCCTGTCTAATCAACTACCACAAATATTAAAGCCTGTCTAATCAGCTATCCTGGACAATAAAGCCTTGCTACAATCAACTACCATGACAATAAAGTCTGTCTAATCAACTACCACAACATTAAAGCCCTGTCTAATCAACTGCCCTGACATTAATGCCCTGTCTAATCAACTACCACAACATTAAAGCCCTGTCACAATCAACTACCTGACAATAAGCCCTGTCTAATCAACTACCACAACATTAAAGCCCTGTCTAATCAACTATCCTGACAATAAAGCCCTGTCTAATCAACTACCATGACAATAAAGTCCTGTCTAATCAACTACCACGCAATAAAGCCCTGTCTAATCAACTACCACTACAATAAAGCCCTGTCTAATCAACTACCATGACAATAAAGTCCTGTCTAATCAACTACCACGCAATAAAGCCCTGTCTAATCAACTACCACTACAATAAAGCCCTGTCTAATCAACTACCATGACAATAAAGTCCTGTCTAATCAACTACCACGCAATAAAGCCCTGTCTAATCAACTACCACTACAATAAAGCCCTGTCTAATCAACTACCACGCAATAAAGCCCTGTCTAATCAACTACCACCACAATAAAGCCCTGTCTAATCAACTACCACGACATTAAAGCCCTGTCTAATCAACTACCCCAACAATAAAGTCCTGTCTAATCAACTACCATGACAATAAAGCCCTGTCTAATCAACTACCATGTCATTAAAGCCCTGTCTAATCAACTACCATGACATTAAAGCCCTGTCTAATCAACTACCACCACAATAAAGCCCTGTCTAATCAACTACCCCAACAATAAAGTCCTGTCTAATCAACTACCATGACAATAAAGTCCTGTATAATCAACTACCCCGACATTAAAGCCCTGACTAATCAACTACCATGACAATAAAGCCCTGTCCAATAAACTACCCCGACATTAAAGCTCTGTCTAATCAACTACCACAACATTAAAGCCCTGTCTCATCAACTACCCTGACAATAAAGCCCTGACTAATCAACTACCATGTCATTAAAGCCCTGTCTAAATCAACTACCTTGACATTAAAGCCTTGTCTCATCAACTACCACAACATTAAAGCCCTGTCTAATCAACTACCATGACAATAAAGCCCTGTCTCATCAACTACCACAACATTAAAGCCCTGTCTAATCAACTACCACGACAATAAAGCCCTGTCTAATCAACTACCCCGACATTAAAGCTCTGTCTTATCAACTACCATGACAATAAAGCCCTGACTAATCAACTACCACAACATTAAAGCCCTGACTAATCAACTACCACAACATTAAAGCCCTGTGTAATCAACTACCATGACATTAAAGCCCTGACTAATCAACTACCATGTCATTAAAGCCCTGTCTAAATCAACTACCTTGACATTAAAGCCTTGTCTCATCAACTACCACAACATTAAAGCCCTGTCTCATCAACTACCACAACATTAAAGCCCTGTCTAATCAACTACCCCGACATTAAAGCTCTGTCTTATCAACTACCATGACAATAAAGCCCTGACTAATCAACTACCACAACATTAAAGCCCTGACTAATCAACTACCACAACATGAAAGCCCTGTGTAATCAACTACTATGCCATTAAAGCCCTGTGTAATCAACTACCATGACAATAAAGCCCTGTCTAATCAACTACCACAACATTAAAGCCCTGTCTCATCAACTACCACAACATTAAAGCCCTGTGTAATCAACTACTCTGCCATTAAAGCCCTGTCTAATCAACTACCCCAACATTAAAGCCCTGTCTCATCAACTACCATGTCATTAAAGCCCTGTCTCATCAACTACCATGTCATTAAAGCCCTGTCTAATCAACTACCATGACATTAAAGCCCTGACTAATCAACTACCACAACATTAAAGCCCTGTGTAATCAACTACCATGACATTAAAGCCCTGTCTCATCAACTACCACAACATTAAAGCCCTGTCTCATCAACTACCATGACATTAAATCCCTGTCTAATCAACTACCTTGACAATAAAGCCCTGTCTAATCAACTACCATGTCATTAAAGCCCTGTCTAATCAACTACCATGACATTAAAGCCCTGTCTAATCAACTACCTTGACAATAAAGCCCTGTCTAATCAACTACTCTGACATTAAAGCCCTGTCTCATCAACTACCACAACATTAAAGCCCTGTCTCATCAACTACCATGACATTAAAGCCCTGTCTAATCAACTACCTTGACAATAAAGCCCTGTCTAATCAACTACCATGTCATTAAAGCCCTGTCTAATCAACTACCATGACATTAAATCCCTGTCTCATCAACTACCATGACATTAAAGCCCTGTCTCATCAACTACCATGACATTAAAGCCCTGTCTAATCAACTACTCTGACATTAAAGCCTTGTCTCATCAACTACCATGACATTAAAGCCCTGTCTCATCAACTACCATGACATTAAAGCCCTGTCTAATCAACTACCATGACATTAAAGCCCTGTCTAATCAACTACCTTGACAATAAAGCCCTGTCTAATCAACTACCATGACATTAAATCCCTGTCTAATCAACTACCTTGACAATAAAGCCCTGTCTAATCAACAACCACAACATTAAAGCCCTGTGTAATCAACTACCATGACATTAAAGCCCTGTCTAATCAACAACCACAACATTAAAGCCCTGTGTAATCAACTACCATGACATTAAAGTCATGTCTAATCAACTACCACAACATTAAAGCCCTGTCTCATCAACTACCATGACAATAAA
>NW_027040371.1:9596-42296 GCF_034236695.1 Oncorhynchus nerka
ACACCAAGGATAAAGAAGTCAGGAGACAATACCACCAAGGATAATGTAGTCAGGAGACAATACCACCAAACATAATGTAGTCAGGAGACAATACCACCAAGGATAATGTAGTCAGGAGACAATACCACCAAGGATAATGTAGTAAGGAGACAATACCACCAAACATAATGTAGTCAGGAGACAATACCGCAAGGATAATGTAGTCAGGAGACAATACCACCAAACATAATGTAGTCAGGAGACAATACCACCAAGGATAATGTAGTCAGGAGACAATACCACCAAACATAATGTAGTCAGGAGACAATACCACCAAGGATAATGTAGTCAGGAGACAATACCACCAAGGATAATGTAGTAAGGAGACAATACCACCAAACATAATGTAGTCAGGAGACAATACCACCAAGGATAATGTAGTCAGGAGACAATACCACCAAGCATAATGTAGTCAGGAGACAATACCACCAAGGATAATGTAGTCAGGAGACAATACCACCAAGGATAATGTAGTCAGGAGACAATACCACCAAGGATAATGTAGTCAGGAGACAATACCACCAAACATAATGTAGTCAGGAGACAATACCACCAAGGATAATGTAGTCAGGAGACAATACCACCAAACATAATGTAGTCAGGAGACAATACCACCAAGGATAATATAGACAGGAGACAATACCACCAAGGATAATGAAGTCAGGAGACAATACCACCAAGGATAATGTAGACAGGAGACAATACCACCAAGGATAATGTAGTCAGGAGACAATACCACCAAACATAATGTAGTCAGGAGACAATACCACCAAGGATAATGTAGTCAGGAGACAATACCACCAAACATAATGTAGTCAGGAGACAATACCACCAAACATAATGTAGTCAGGAGACAATACCACCAAGGATAATGTAGTCAGGAGACAATACCACCAAGGATAATGTAGTCAGGAGACAATACCACCAAACATAATGTAGTCAGGAGACAATACCACCAAACATAATGTAGTCAGGAGACAATACCACCAAGGATAATGTAGTCAGGAGACAATACCACCAAACATAATATAGTCAGGAGACAATACCACCAAGGATAATGTAGTCAGACTAATGTAGTCAGGAGACAATACCACCAAACATAATGTAGTCAGGAGACAATACCACCAAACATAATGTAGTCAGGAGACAATACCACCAAGGATAATGTAGTAAGGAGACAATACCACCAAGGATAATGTAGTCAGGAGACAATACCACCAAGGATAATGTAGTCAGGAGACAATACCACCAAACATAATGTAGTCAGGAGACAATACCACCAAACATAATGTAGTCAGGAGACAATACCACCAAGGATAATGTAGTCAGGAGACAATACCACCAAACATAATGTAGTCAGACTAATGTAGTCAGGAGACAATACCACCAAGGATAATGTAGACAGGAGACAATACCACCAAGGATAATGTAGTCAGGAGACAATACCACCAAACATAATGTAGTCAGGAGACAATACCACCAAACATAATGTAGTCAGACTAATGTAGTCAGGAGACAATACCACCAAGGATAATGTAGACAGGAGACAATACCACCAAGGATAATGTAGTAAGGAGACAATACCACCAAACATAATGTAGTCAGGAGACAATACCACCAAGGATAATGTAGTCAGGAGACAATACCACCAAGGATAATGTAGTCAGGAGACAATACCACCAAACATAATGTAGTCAGGAGACAATACCACCAAGGATAATGTAGACAGGAGACAATACCACCAAGGATAATGTAGTCAGGAGACAATACCACCAAACATAATGTAGTCAGGAGACAATACCACCAAGGATAATGTAGTCAGGAGACAATACCACCAAACATAATGTAGTCAGGAGACAATACCACCAAGGATAATGTAGTCAGGAGACAATACCACCAAACATAATGTAAAAGAGTAAATAAAAACAATATGGGGATGAGGTAGTTGGGTGGGCTATTTACAGATGGACTATGTACAGCTGCAGCGATCGGTAAGCTGCTCAGATAGCTGATGTTTAAAGTTAGTGAGGGAGATATTAGTCTGCAACATCAGAGATTTTTGCAATTCGTTCCAGTCACTGGCAGCAGAGAACTGGAAGGAAAGGCGGCCAAAGTGGGTGTTGGCTTTGGGGATGACCAGTGAGATACACCTGCTGGAACACGTGCTACAGCACTGCAGACAGCTCTATAGCAGTCCCCTAGTACAGGACTATTAAAGACAGCTCTATATCGGTTCCCTAGTACAGGACTATTAAAGACGGCTCTATATCGGTTCCCTAGTACAGGACTATTAAAGACAGCTCTGTACCAGTCCCCTAGTACAGGACTATTAAAGACCCAGCACTGCAGACAGCTCTATATCGGTCCCCTAGTACAGGACTATTAAAGACCCAGCACTGCAGACAGCTCTATATCAGTCCCCTAGTACAGGACAATTAAAGACAGCTCTATATCAATCCCCTAGTACAGGACTATTAAAGACAGCTCTATATCGGTCCCCTAGTACAGGACTATTAAAGACAGCTCTATATCGGTCCCCTAGTACAGGACTATTAAAGACAGCTCTATATCAGTCCCCTAGTACAGGACTATTAAAGACAGCTCTATATCGGTCCCCTAGTACAGGACTATTAAAGACAGCTCTATATCGGTTCCCTAGTACAGGACTATTAAAGACAGCTCTATATCGGTCCCCTAGTACAGGACTATTAAAGACCCAGCACTGCAGACAGCTCTATATCGGTCCCCTAGTACAGGACTATTAAAGACCCAGCACTGCAGACAGCTCTATATCAGTCCCCTAGTACAGGACAATTAAAGACAGCTCTATATCAATCCCCTAGTACAGGACTATTAAAGACAGCTCTATATCGGTCCCCTAGTACAGGACTATTAAAGACAGCTCTATATCGGTCCCCTAGTACAGGACTATTAAAGACAGCTCTATATCAGTCCCCTAGTACAGGACTATTAAAGACAGCTCTATATCGGTCCCCTAGTACAGGACTATTAAAGACAGCTCTATATCGGTTCCCTAGTACAGGACTATTAAAGACAGCTCTATATCGGTCCCCTAGTACAGGACTATTAAAGACAGCTCTATATCAGTCCCCTAGTACAGGACTATTAAAGACAGCTCTATATCAGTCCCCTAGTACAGGACTATTAAAGACAGCTCTATATCAGTCCCCTAGTACAGGACTATTAAAGACAGCTCTATATCAGTCCCCTAGTACAGGACTATTAAAGACAGCTCTATATCAGTTCCCTAGTACAGGACTATTAAAGACAGCTCTATATCAGTCCCCTAGTACAGGACTATTAAAGACAGCTCTATATCAGTCCCCTAGTACAGGACTATTAAAGACAGCTCTATATCAGTCCCCTAGTACAGGACTATTAAAGACAGCTCTATATCGGTCCCCTAGTACAGGAATATTAAAGGCCCAGCACTGCAGACAGCTCTATATCAGTCTCCTAGTACAGGACTATTAAAGACCCAGCACTGCAGACAGCTCTATATCAGTCCCCTAGTACAGGACTATTAAAGACCCAGCACTGCAGACAGCTCTATATCAGTCCCCTAGTACAGGACTATTAAAGACAGCTCTATATCAGTCCCCTAGTACAGGACTATTAAAGACAGCTCTATATCAGTCCCCTAGTACAGGACTATTAAAGACAGCTCTATATCAGTCCCTAGTACAGGACTATTAAAGACAGCTCTATATCAGTCCCCTAGTACAGGACTATTAAAGACAGCTCTATATCAGTTCCCTAGTACAGGACTATTAAAGACCCAGCACTGCAGACAGCTCTATATCAGTCCCCTAGTACAGGACTATTAAAGACAGCTCTATATCAGTTCCCTAGTACAGGACTATTAAAGACCCAGCACTGCAGACAGCTCTATATCAGTCCCCTAGTACAGGACTATTAAAGACAGCTCTATATCAGTTCCCTAGTACAGGACTATTAAAGACAGCTCTATATCAGTCCCCTAGTACAGGACTATTAAAGACAGCTCTATATCGGTTCCCTAGTACAGGACTATTAAAGACAGCTCTATATCAGTTCCCTAGTACAGGACTATTAAAGACCCAGCACTGCAGACAGCTCTATATCAGTCCCCTAGTACAGGACTATTAAAGACAGCTCTATATCAGTTCCCTAGTACAGGACTATTAAAGACAGCTCTATATCAGTTCCCTAGTACAGGACTATTAAAGACCCAGCACTGCAGACAGCTCTATATCAGTCCCCTAGTACAGGACTATTAAAGACCCAGCACTGCAGACAGCTCTATATCAGTCCCCTAGTACAGGACTATTAAAGACAGCTCTATATCAGTCCCCTAGTACAGGACTATTAAAGACCCAGCACTGCAGACAGCTCTATATCAGTCCCCTAGTACAGGACTATTAAAGACAGCTCTATATCAGTTCCCTAGTACAGGACTATTAAAGACTCATTGCCCTGCTTTAGTGAAATGTTTTTTTGCAGAAATACATTGAGATGACTATTTCTTCACTTTTATTCCGCTTTTCAGGGGGTACTGCATCATCCTCAGGGCCCCTACTTCCTGAGGCTATGGATCTCTGTGGCTCATTCTGGTTCTGTTGGGTCTCTGTGGTTCATTCTGGTACTGTTGGATCTCTGGTTCATTCTGGTTCTGTTGGGTCTCTGTGGCTCATTCTGTTTCGTTTGGGTCTCTGGTTCATTCTGGTTCTTTTGGGTCTCTCTGGTTCATTCTGGTTCTTTCGGGTCTCTGGTTCATTCTGGTTCTGCTGGGTCGCTGTGGTTCATTCTGGTTCTGTTGGGTCTCTGTGGTTCATTCTGGTTCTGTTGGGTCTCTGTGGTTCATTCTGGTTCTTTTGAGTCTCTGTGGTTCATTCTGGTTCTGTTGGGTCTCTGGTTCATTCTGGTTCTGTTTGGTCTCTGTGGTCCATTCCAGTACTGTTGGGTCTCTGGTTGATTCTGGTTCTGTTGGGTCGCTGTGGATCATTCTGGTTCTGTTGGGTCTCTGTGGTTCATTCTGGTTCTGTTGGGTCTCTGTGGTTCATTCTGGTTCTGTTGCGTCTCTGTGGTTCATTCCGGTTCTATTGGGTCTCTGGTTCATTCCGATACTGTTGGGTCTCTGTGGTTCATTCTGGTTCTGTTGGGTCTCTGGTTCATTCTGGTTCTGTTGGGTCTCTGTGGTTCATTCTGGTTATGTTGGGTCTCTGGTTCATTCCGGTACTGTTGGGTCTCTGTGGTTCATTCTGGTTCTGTTGGGTCTCTGGTTCATTCTGGTTCTGTTGGGTCTCTGTGGTTCATTCTGGTTCTGTTGGGTCTCTGTGGTTCATTCTGGTTCTGTTGGGTCTCTGTGGTTCATTCTGGTTCTGTTGCGTCTCTGTGGATCATTCTGGTTCTGTTGGGTCTCTGGTTCATTCCGGTACTGTTGGGTCTCTGTGGTTCATTCTGGTTCCTTTGGGTCTCTCTGGTTCATTCCGGTACTGTTGGGTCTCTGTGGTTCATTCTGGTTCTGTTGGGTCTCTGGTTCATTCCAGTTCTGTTGGGTCTCTGGTTCATTCCGGGACTGTTGCGTCTCTGTGGTTGATTCCGGTACTGTTGCGTCTCTGTGGTTGATTCCGGTACTGTTGGGTCTCTGTGCTGCTGAAGAGACTAAGCAGTCATCTTCACAGCGAGGGAGTTATAGGGATTTCATTGATGTTATCTACACTCTGAGAGACAGCATCACACTGTGACCAGCTCCATGAGAAGTTAAGCCAAAAGCACCAATGACAAAAAAAACACTCTTCAGTTAAATATGGAGAGACTGATACATTCTGAGTGTCACAAATGTGCCTCTAACTGTGTGATGATATGAGGAGTTCAGCAATACATCTCGTATATTCCAAGCCTGAGAATGAAGCAGAGCCTATGTGAAAAAGATACTGTCACGTGAACCTCTCTGAAAGGGTTTGTTGAATTTCCACTGTTCAGGAATAAATGTCTTACATTAGAAGGGGTCTAGAAGTCTGTAGTGACTGCACATATTATATGCAAAGTACTGAATACATTTGTCCTGTACTAGGGGACTGATATAGAGTACTGAATACAGTACAATACAAATGTCTTAAATGTGTATATAAAATACCTATGCAAAGAGTATTCCACATTATAACCACTAAGAGTATTCCACATTATAACCACTAAGAGTGTTCCCACATTGTAACCACTAAGAGTGTATTCCACATTATAACCACTAAGTGTATTCCACATTGTAACCACTAAGAGTATTCCACATTAAAACCACTAAGAGTATTCCACATTGTAACCACTAAGAGTGTATTCCACATTATAACCACTAAGAGTATTCCACATTAAAACCACTAAGAGTATCCCACATTATAACCACTAAGTGTATTCCACATTGTAACCACTAAGAGTATTCCACATTAAAACCACTAAGAGTATCCCACATTATAACCACTAAGTGTATTCCACATTGTAACCACTAAGAGTATTCCACATTTTAACCACTAAGAGTATTCCACATTGTAACCACTAAGAGTATTCCACATTATAACCACTAAGTGTATTCCACATTGTAACCACTAAGAGTATTCCACATTGTAACCACTAAGAGTATTCCACATTGTAACCACTAAGAGTATTCCACATTATAACCACTAAGTGTATTCCACATTGTAACCACTAAGATTATCCCACATTGTAACCACTAAGATTATTCCACATTGTAACCACTAAGAGTATTCCACATTGTAACCACTAAGAGTGTATTCCACATTATAACCACTAAGAGTATCCCACATTGTAACCACTAAGAGTATCCCACATTGTAACCACTAAGAGTATCACACATTGTAACCACTAAGAGTATTCCACATTGTAACCACTAAGAGTATTCCACATTGTAACCACTAAGAGTGTATTCCACATTATAACCACTAAGAGTATCCCACATTGTAACCACTAAGATTATCCCACATTGTAACCACTAAGAGTATTCCACATTGTAACCACTAAGAGTATTCCACATTGTAACCACTAAGAGTATTCCACATTGTAACCACTAAGAGTATTCCACATTATAACCACTAAGAGTATTCCTCATTGTAACCACTAAGAGTATTCCACATTATAACCACTAAGAGTATCCCACATTGTAACCACTAAGAGTATTCCACATTGTAACCACTAAGAGTATCCCACATTGTAACCACTAAGAGTATTCCACATTATGAACACCAAGAGTATCCCACATTGTAACCACTAAGAGTATTCCACATTGTAACCACTAAGAGTATCCCACATTGTAACCACTAAGAGTATTCCACATTATGAACACCAAGTGTATCCCACATTGTAACCACTAAGAGTATTCCACATTATAACCACTAAGTGTATTCCACATTGTAACCACTAAGAGTGTTCCCACATTGTAACCACTAAGAGTATTCCACATTGTAACCACTAAGAGTATCCCACATTGTAACCACTAAGAGTATTCCACATTGTAACCACTAAGAGTATTCCACATTGTAACCACTAAGAGTATTCCACATTGTAACCACTAAGAGTATCCCACATTGTAACCACTAAGAGTATCCCACATTGTAACCACTAAGAGTA
Organism: Oncorhynchus nerka; assembly: GCF_034236695.1. Lineage (NCBI taxonomy): Eukaryota > Metazoa > Chordata > Actinopteri > Salmoniformes > Salmonidae > Oncorhynchus > Oncorhynchus nerka. The sequence continues at coordinate 17,274 of NW_027040371.1, forward strand.
TCCCACATTGTAACCACTAAGAGTATCCCACATTGTAACCACTAAGAGTATTCCACATTGTAACCACTAAGAGTATTCCACATTGTAACCACTAAGAGTATTCCACATTGTAACCACTAAGAGTATTCCACATTGTAACCACTAAGAGTATTCCACATTGTAACCACTAAGAGTATCCCACATTGTAACCACTAAGAGTATTCCACATTATAACCACTAAGAGTATCCCACATTATAACCACTAAGAGTATTCCACATTGTAACCACTAAGAGTATCCCACATTGTAACCACTAAGAGTATTCCACATTATAACCACTAAGAGTATCCCACATTATAACCACTAAGAGTATTCCACATTGTAACCACTAAGAGTATTCCACATTGTAACCACTAAGAGTATTCCACATTGTAACCACTAAGAGTATCCCACATTGTAACCACTAAGAGTATTCCACATTGTAACCACCAAGTGTATCCCACATTGTAACCACTAAGAGTATTCCACATTGTAACCACTAAGAGTATCCCACATTGTAACCACTAAGAGTGTCCCACATTGTAACCACTAAGAGTATTCCACATTGTAACCACTAAGAGTATTCCACATTGTAACCACTAAGAGTATCCCACATTGTAACCACTAAGAGTGTCCCACATTGTAACCACTAAGAGTATCCCACATTGTAACCACTAAGAGTATTCCACATTGTAACCACTAAGAGTATTCCACATGATAACCACTAAGAGTATTCCACATGATAACCACTAAGAGTATCCCACATTGTAACCACTAAGAGTATTCCACATTATGAACACCAAGTGTATCCCACATTGTAACCATTTCTTCTTTTGACCAGTCAGTGTATTTAGACTAGAGTAATATCTTCAGCTCTAGCTGCACCGGCCACAGGGTCTCTCTCTCTGCTGAGGTTCCTGTTCTGTCATCAGAAGTCTGTTTTATCTGGATGTCAAAAGCCTTCTGCTCATTTTGAACCATTCAGAGATGATAGGTTAGTGAATTAAAAACATTTTGCCTTCAGCAAATATGAAAGGAGAAACAGAAAAGACTGCAAGGAAACTGAATGAGAACCATCCTTTGTTTCATTGTCAGGGGCACGCCGAGGTGATTTGAGGAACTTATTTATGCACTGTAAGCAGAACAATAGAGAGAAATGATTAAATACAGACTCTTCAAGCTGTAGACATCTCATTGTGGAGGGCCCAGGCTTGCCACTGGGCTGCCGTGATAAAAGCAGTATGAGCTGATAGCTGATACAATTTGCCAGGCGATTTGAAGGGGGTGTGGTGGTGGTGGGGGACGGGGGAGACGGGGGACGGCTCTGGCTGAGCCTAGCGCTGACAGGCTGTAAGAGCTATAATAAAATCATTAGAATGTAAATGCTTTATTGCAAAATAAGAGCCTCGAGCTAGGGTGACATTATCTACTGCCACCGAATGAAAGGGCCGATTAGCATTCCCTGATTCAATGATAGAGACTTATCTTTATTAAAATTTGTCAAATGGAGTCTTCATTTTCCGTGATTGAGTTTTAAGCAGATGTAATATCAGGTGCAGTGTGAGAGGAGGAGGCCCAGGAGATCATTAGTTTACACAGTTCTTCTCTACATATGTTTCATAACCAACCAATTGGATTTTGATTTAACGTGTGTCACTATCTAATACATTTTGAATATAAATATGGGTGAGTTTACTAAATAATGATTGAAAGTGTACACCTCTTTAACATGTGTCTCATAAATGTGGAATTTGATTTGTTTGAATATGTGAATCGCTGTGTGTCCTAATTATTGTTGCATAATATGAAGGTTACTATCTGACTTGATTTAAACGCTCATATTCCTGATAGAAATAGTCAGAGCCAAGTATTAAGGGGATTCAGACAAGAGATAGATATCATATGGGTTAGGGTTGAGACAGGAGATATATATCATATGGGTTAGGGTTAGTATTCAGACAGGAGATATATATCATATGGGTTAGGGTTGAGACAGGAGATAGATATCATATGGGTTAGGGTTGAGACAGGAGATATATATCATATGGGTTAGGGTTGAGACAGGAGATAGATATCATATGGGTTAAGGTTAGTATTGAGACAGGAGATAGATATCATATGGGTTAAGGTTAGTATTGAGACAGGAGATAGATATCATATGGGTTAAGGTTAGTATTGAGACAGGAGATAGATATCATATGGGTTAGGGTTAGTATTGAGACAGGAGATATATATCATATGGGTTAGGGTTAGTATTGAGACAGGATATAGATATCATATGGGTTAGGGTTATTATTCAGACAGGAGATAGATATCATATGGGTTAGGGTTAGTATTGAGACAGGAGATAGATATCATATGGGTTAGGGTTAGTATTCAGACAGGAGATATATATCATATGGGTTAGGGTTAGTATTGAGACAGGAGATATATATCATATGGGTTAGGGTTAGTATTGAGACAGGATATATATATCATATGGGTTAGGGTTAGTATTCAGACAGGATATAGAGGGGTTAGTATTCAGACAGGAGATAGATATCATATGGGTTAGGGTTAGTATTGAGACAGGAGATAGATATCATATGGGTTAGGGTTAGTAGACAGTGGATTGTTATGCTAATAACAGATTACAGTAGATAGATATCATATGGGGGTTAGTATTGAGACAGGAGATAGATATCATATGGGTTAAGTTAGTATTGAGACAAGAGATAGATATCATATGGGTTAGGGTTAGTATTGAGACAGGATATAGATATCATATGGGTTAGGGTTAGTATTGAGACAAGATATAGATATCATATGGGTTAGGTTAGTATTACAGGATATAGATATCAGGGTTAGTATTGAGACAGGATATAGATATCATATGGGTTAGGGTTAGTATTGAGACAGGATATATATATCATATGGGTTAGGGTTAGTATTTGAGACAGGAGATATATATCATATGGGTTAGGGTTAGTATTGAGACAAGATATAGATATCATATGGGTTAGGGTTAGTATTGAGACAAGAGATAGATATCATATGGGTTAGTGAGACAGGAGATAGATATCATATGGGTTAGGGTTAGTATTGAGACAGGATATAGATATCATATGGGTTAGGGTTAGTATTGAGACAGGAGATAGATATCATATGGGTTTGAGACAGGAGGTTAGTATTGAGACAGACAGGAGATAGATATCATAGTATTCAGGAGATATTATGGGTTAGGGTTAGTATTCAGACAGGAGATATATATCATATGGGTTAGGGTTAGTATTGAGACAGAGATAGATATCATATGGGTTAGGGTTAGTATTGAGACAGGAGATAGATATCATATGGGTTAGGTTAGTATTGAGACAGGATATATATATCATATGGGTTAGGGTTAGTATTCAGACAGGAGATAGATATCATATGGGTTAGGGTTAGTATTCAGACAGGAGATAGATATCATATGGGTTAGGGTTAGTATTCAGACAGGAGATAGATATCATATGGGTTAGGGTTATTGAGACAGGATATAGATATCATATGGGTTAGGGTTAGTATTGAGACAGAGATATAGATATCATATGGGTTAGGAGTTAGTATTGAGACAGGATATATATATCATATTGGTTGAGAGTTGAGGAGGAGATAGATATCATATGGGTTAGGGTTAGTATTCAGACAGGAGATATATATCATATGGGTTAGGGTTAGTATTCAGACAAGAGATATATATCATATGGGTTAGGGTTAGAATTGAGACAAGAGATAGATATCATATGGGTTAGGGTGAGACAGGAGATAGATATCATATGGGTTAGGGTTAGTATTGAGACAGGATATATATATCATATGGGTTAGGGTTAGTATTCAGACAGGAGATATATATCATATGGGTTAGGGTTAGTATTGAGACAGGAGATAGATATCATATGGGTTAGGGTTAGTATTGAGACAGGAGATATATATCATATGGGTTAGGGGTGAGACAGGAGATAGATATCATATGGGTTAGGGTTAGTATTCAGACAGGAGATATATATCATATGGGTTAGGGTTAGTATTCAGACAGGAGATATATATCATATGGGTTAGGGTTAGTATTGAGACAGGAGATAGATATCATATGGGTTAGGGTTAGTATTGAGACAGGAGATAGATATCATATGGGTTAGGGTTAGTATTGAGACAGGATATATATATCATATGGGTTAGGGTTAGTATTCAGACAGGAGATAGATATCATATGGGTTAGGGTTAGTATTCAGACAGGAGATAGATATCATATGGGTTAGGGTTAGTATTCAGACAGGAGATAGATATCATATGGGTTAGGGTTATTATTGAGACAGGATATAGATATCATATGGGTTAGGGTTAGTATTGAGACAGGATATAGATATCATATGGGTTAGGGTTAGTATTCAGACAGGATATAGATATCATATGGGTTAGGGTTAGTATTCAGACAGGAGATAGATATCATATGGGTTAGGGTTAGTATTGAGACAGGAGATAGATATCATATGGGTTAGGGTTAGTATTCAGACAGGAGATATATATCATATGGGTTAGGGTTAGTATTGAGACAGGAGATATATATCATATGGGTTAGGGTTAGTATTGAGACAGGATATATATATCATATGGGTTAGGGTTAGTATTCAGACAGGATATAGATATCATATGGGTTAGGGTTAGTATTCAGACAGGAGATAGATATCATATGGGTTAGGGTTAGTATTGAGACAGGAGATAGATATCATATGGGTTAGGGTTAGTAGACAGTGGATTGTTATGCTAATAACAGATTACAGTAGATAGATATCATATGGGTTAGGGTTAGTATTGAGACAGGAGATAGATATCATATGGGTTAAGGTTAGTATTGAGACAAGAGATAGATATCATATGGGTTAGGGTTAGTATTGAGACAGGATATAGATATCATATGGGTTAGGGTTAGTATTGAGACAAGAGATAGCTATCATATGGGTTAGGGTTAGTATTGAGACAGGATATAGATATCATATGGGTTAGGGTTAGTATTGAGACAGGATATAGATATCATATGGGTTAGGGTTAGTATTGAGACAGGATATATATATCATATTGGTTAGGGTTAGTATTATACAGGATATATATATATATGGGTTAGGGTTAGTATTCAGACAGGAGATATATATCATATGGGTTAGGTTAGTATTCAGACAAGAGATATATATCATATAGGGTTAGAATTGAGACAAGAGATAGATATCATATGGGTTTGAGACAGGAGATAGATATCATATGGGTTAGGGTTAGTATTGAGACAGGATATATATATCATATGGGTTAGTGAGACAGAGATAGATATCATATGGGTTAGGGTTAGTATTGAGACAGGAGATATATATCATATGGGTCAGGGGTGAGACAGGAGATAGATATCATATGGGTTAGGGTTAGTATTCAGACAGGAGATATATATCATATGGGTTAGGGTTAGTATTCAGACAGGAGATATATATCATATGGGTTAGGGTTAGTATTGAGACAGGAGATAGATATCATATGGGTTAGGGTTAGTATTGAGACAGGAGATAGATATCATATGGGTTAGGGTTAGTATTGAGACAGGATATATATATCATATGGGTTAGGTTAGTATTCAGACAGGAGATAGATATCATATGGGTTAGGGTTAGTATTCAGACAGGAGATAGATATCATATGGATTAGGTTATTATTGAGACAGGAGATAGATATCATATGGGTTAGGGTTAGTATTGAGACAGGAGATAGATATCATATGGGTTAGGGTTAGTATTGAGACAGATATATATATCATATTGGTTAGGGTTAGGTTGAGACAGGAGATATATATCATATGGGTTAGGGTTAGTATTCAGACATTGAGACATATGGGTTAGGAGTATTAGATATATATCATATGGGTTAGGTTAGAATTGAGTCAAGAGATAGATATATTGAGACAGGAGATAGATATCATATGGGTTAGGTTAGTATTGAGACAGGATATATATATCATATGGGTTAGGGTTAGTATTCAGACAGGAGATATATATCATATGGGTTAGGGTTAGTATTGAGACAGGAGATAGATATCATATGGGTTAGGGTTAGTATTGAGACAGGAGATATATATCATATGGGTTAGGGGTGAGACAGGAGATAGATATCATATGGGTTAGGGTTAGTATTCAGACAGGAGATATATATCATATGGGTTAGGGTTAGTATTCAGACAGGAGATATATATCATATGGGTTAGGGTTAGTATTGAGACAGGAGATAGATATCATATGGGTTAGGGTTAGTATTGAGACAGGAGATAGATATCATATGGGTTAGGGTTAGTATTGAGACAGGATATATATATCATATGGGTTAGGGTTAGTATTCAGACAGGAGATAGATATCATATGGGTTAGGGTTAGTATTCAGACAGGAGATAGATATCATATGGGTTAGGGTTAGTATTCAGACAGGAGATAGATATCATATGGGTTAGGGTTATTATTGAGACAGGATATAGATATCATATGGGTTAGGGTTAGTATTGAGACAGGATATAGATATCATATGGGTTAGGGTTAGTATTCAGACAGGATATAGATATCATATGGGTTAGGGTTAGTATTCAGACAGGATATAGATATCATATGGGTTAGGGTTAGTATTCAGACAGGAGATAGATATCATATGGGTTAGGGTTAGTATTGAGACAGGATATAGATATCATATGGGTTAGGGTTAGTATTCAGACAGGAGATAGATATCATATGGGTTAGGGTTAGTATTGAGACAGGAGATAGATGTCATATGGGTTAGGGTTAGTATTAAGACAGTGGATTGTTATGCTAATAACAGATTACAGTAGATAGATATCATATGGGTTAGGGTTAGTATTCAGATAGGATATAGATATCATATGGGTTAGGGTTAGTATTCAGACAGGAGATAGATATCATATGGGTTAGGGTTAGTATTCAGACAGGAGATAGATATCATATGGGTTAGGGTTAGTATTCAGACAGGAGATAGATATCATATGGGTTAGGGTTATTATTGAGACAGGATATAGATATCATATGGGTTAGGGTTAGTATTCAGACAGGATATAGATATCATATGGGTTAGGGTTAGTATTCAGACAGGAGATAGATATCATATGGGTTAGGGTTAGTATTGAGACAGGATATAGATATCATATGGGTTAGGGTTAGTATTCAGACAGGAGATAGATATCATATGGGTTAGGGTTAGTATTGAGACAGGAGATAGATATCATATGGGTTAGGGTTAGTATTAAGACAGTGGATTGTTATGCTAATAACAGATTACAGTAGATAGATATCATATGGGTTAGGGTTAGTATTCAGATAGGATATAGATATCATATGGGTTAGGGTTAGTATTGAGACATAGCTCACCCCCTCACAGGACCGTGAGAGTATCTGAGACTGGCCCTTTCATCAGCCACCATGGATTCCACGGCTGGCTCGGTCCATTGAGCCCCACCTCCCATTGGTCCTGGGGCTGGCTCGGGTCCATTGGGCCCCACCTCCCATTGGTGAGATTCGAAATGGTCGGTAATCTGTTTGTTGACTTGGCTTTCGAAGACCTTAGAAAGGCATGGTAGGATAGATATAGGTCTGTAGCAGTTTGGGTCAAGAGTGTCCCCCCCTTTGAAGAGGGGGATGACCGCAGCTGCTTTCCAATCTTTGGGAATCTCAGGCGACACGAAAGACAGGTTGAACAGGCTAGTAATAGGGGTGGCAACAATTTCGGCAGATAATTTTAAAAAGAAAGGGTCCAGATTGTCTAGCCCGGCTGATATATTATCGAATAGATATTTGAAAAACACCCTGAGGATTGATTATAAAAAACTTTTGCCATGTTTGAAAACATCCAAAGATCATCAAAGGTAAACGGTTAATTTGATTGCTTTTCTGATTTTCGTGACCAAGCTTCCTGCTGCTAGCTGGACATAATGCTATGCTAGGCTATCGATAAACTTACACAAACGCTTGTCTTGCTTTGGCTGTAAAGCATAATTTCAAAATCTGAGAAGACAGGGTGGATTAGCAGGAGGCTAAGCTGTGTTTCACTATATTTCACTTGTGATTTTCATGAATATTAATATTTTCTAGTAATATTTTTTGACCGTTGCGTTATGCTACTTAGTGCAGTTGATGACAATTCTCCCGGATCCGGGATGGGTAGTTCTAAGAGGTTTTAATAGGAAGTCCACTGTGTGCAGTTCACCCTGCACTATCAGCTCAAGCATAAATATCACTGTCTAGTCTACCTCTGATAAGACTCCCAAAAACAATCAAGAATCCCGTAAAAGTGCTTGATAAAGCCCACATTAACATATGTAGCCTAAGAAACAAGGTTCATGACATTGATAACTTGCTAGTAACAGATAAGAATCCGTTTAATATACGGAACTATCTCTGAAATTCACTTAGATAAAATCTTTTTTAATGATACAGTGGAACCAATACATGATTTCAGAAGATACAGGAATGCCAATGGTGGAGGTGTTGCCATTTATGTTCAGAGTCATATTCCTGTGAAGATAAGAGAGGATCTCATGTTAAATACTGTTGCAGTAATATGGCTACAGGTTCATCTGCCTCCCCTAAAGCCCATTCTGGTGGGAAGCTGCTATAGACCAGTCAGTATCTGGATAATGTTAAATACTGTTGCAGTAATATGGCTACAGGTTCATCTGCCTCCCCTAAAGCCCATTCTGGAGGGAAGCTGCTATAGACCAGTCAGTATCTGGATAATGTTAAATACTGTTGCAGTAATATGGCTACAGGTTCATCTGCCTCCCCTAAAGCCCATTCTGGTGGGAAGCTGCTATAGACCAGTCAGTATCTGGATAATGTTAAATACTGTTGTAGTAATATGGCTACAGGTTCATCTGCCTCACCTAAAGCCCATTCTGGTGGGAAGCTGCTATAGACCAGTCAGTATCTGGATAATGTTAAATACTGTTGTAGTAATATGGCTACAGGTTCATCTGCCTCACCTAAAGCCCAGCCCATTGAAAATGACTGAGGATGATAGCGGATGATATTGACTCTCCTATTGGCCTCAATCTAAGCCTACAGGAAAGTGTGTGCCCTCAGGCCTGGAGGGAAGTAAAAGTCAATCCCATTACCCAATCATAGTAAAGCACCCTCTACTGATTCAAACAGCCAACCATGTCATAAGGATGTCATAAGGTGAACGCGGAGTCAATCACCACCTTCCGGAGACACCTGAAACCCCACCTCTTTAAGGAATACCTAGGATAGGATAAAGTAATCCTTCTCACCCCCCCCCCCCTTAAAAGACCTAGATGCACTATTGTAAAGTGGCTGTTCCACTGGATGTCATAAGGTGAAAGCACCAATTTGTAAGTCGCTCTGGATAAGAGCGTCTGCTAAATGACTTAAATGTAAATGTAAATGTAACCAATCAGCCTGCTACCAACACTTCGTAAACTTTTTGGGAAAAAAAAATCGTGTTTGACCAGATACATTTGGTATTTTATAGTAAACAAAGCAACAACAGATTTTCAGCACGCTTATAGGGAAGGATATTCAAAATGTACAGCACTTACACAAATGACTGATGATCGGCTGAGAGAAAATTATAATACAAAGAATGTGGGGGCTGTTTTGTTAGACTTCAGTGCGGGTTTTGACATTATTGATCATAATCTGCTGCTGGGAAAACGTATGTCTTATGACTTTACACCCCCTGCTATATTGTGGATAAAGAGTTACCTTGTCCAAGAGAACACAGAGGGTGTATCTACAACATAATCCAGGTAGAGTCAGGCATTCCCCAGGGCAGCTGTCTATGCCCCTTATTATTTTCAACCTACGAGTGAAGACTGTGTATCTATGCACGCCGATGACTCAACACAAAGAGTGACATGCCACCAGAGAGCTCTTCCCAGTCCCCAAGCCAAGAACAGACTATGGGGATGTGCACAGTACTGCATAGAGCCATGAATACAGATACAAATACACCTTATGGAACAGCGGGGACTCTGAAGAGACACACACACATGCATACGCACACACGATAACATACACACTATACACACACGCACACATGGCTTTTGTGTTGTAGATGTGTGGTAATAGAGTAGTGGCCTGAGGGAACACACTTAAAGTGTTGTGAAATATGCTGTAAAATGTAATGTAATGTTTTTAAAATTGTACTTTATTTTGCTGGACCCCTGGAAGAGTAGCTGCTGACTTGGCAGGAACTCATGGGGATCCATAATAAACCCCAGGAAGACTAGCTGCTGACATGGCAGGATGTCTCTCTCTCTCTCTCTCTCTCTCTCTCTCTCTCTCTCTCTCTCTCTTTCTCTCTCTCTCTCTCTCTCTCTCTCTCTCTCTCTCTCTCTCTCTCCGTGCCACACACATAAACTGTCACACACACCTGCCCCTGCACCTCTCTCGCCCCTCCCCCATACTTCTGCTGAAACAAGCAGAGCAGTAGCGCACCGGTTCTCTCCCAAGTCCCCATTGAAGTTTCCCAAAATTTGTTTTGCTTTAAAACATGTGTTCCGACTACCATGATATTATTAAAATGGTGAAATCATTTTAAATGCCCATCCCTAATCACTACACACTGCTTAGTGATAACAGCGTGGAAAGACACACCAATGTGGCCAAAGGGTTGAAGTCAGTGTCAAGGTCTAGAGAGACGAGGCTCCCGAGAGGAGCAGCGGTCTGAGTCACTGTATCAGAGCAAGAGGCGTAGTTCGATTCCAGACTGTATCACAACCGGCAGTGATTGGGAGTCCCGTAGGGTGGAGCACAATTGTCCGAGTTCGGGGTTGGCCGGGGTTGGCCGGGTAGGCCGTCATTGTAAATAAGAATTTGATCGTAATTAATTGTCTTGCAAAGTTAAATAAAGGTTCAATAAAAGGTCTATAGGGAACATGTCTGGTACATTCTGAACATTATGTTGAAGGTCTATAGAGAACATGTCTGGTACATTTTGAACATTATGTTGAAGGTCTATAGAGAACATGTCTGGTACATTTTGAACATTATGTTGAAGGTCTATAGAGAACATGTCTGGTACATTTTGAACATTATGTTGAAGGTCTATAGAGAACATGTCTGGTACATTCTGAACATTATGTTGAAGGTCTAGAGAGAACATGTCTGGTACATTCTGAACATTATGTTGAAGGTCTATAGAGAACATGTCTAGTACATTCTGAACATTATGTTGAAGGTCTATAGAGAACATGCAGGGTACATTCTGAACATTATGTTGAAGGTCTATAGAGAACATGTCTGGTACATTCTGAACATTATGTTGAAGGTCTAGAGAGAACATGTCTAGTACATTCTGAACATTATGTTGAAGGTCTATAGAGAACATGCAGGGTACATTCTGAACATTATGTTGAAGGTCTATAGAGAACATGTCTGGTACATTCTGAACATTATGTTGAAGGTCTATTAGAGAACATGTCTAGTACATTCTGAATATTATGTTGAAGGTCTATAGAGAACATGTCTAGTACATTCTGAACATTATGTTGAAGGTTTATAGAGAACATGTCTAGTACATTCTGAACATTATGTTGAAGGTCTATAGAGAACATGCAGGGTACATTCTGAACATTATGTTGAAGGTCTATAGAGAACATGTCTGGTACATTCTGAACATTATGTTGAAGGTCTATAGAGAACATGTCGAGTACATTCTGCACATTATGTTGAAGGTCTATAGAGAACATGTCTGGTACATTCTGAACATTATGTTGAAGGTCTAGAGAGAACATGTCTGGTACATTCTGAACATTATGTTGAAGGTCTATAGAGAACATGTAGGGTACATTCTGAACATTATGTTGAAGGTCTAGAGAGAACATGTCTGGTACATTCTGAACATTATGTTGAAGGTCTATAGAGAACATGTCTTGTACATTCTGAACATTATGTTGAAGGTCTATAGAGAACATGTCTTGTACATTCTGAACATTATGTTGAAGGTCTATAGAGAACATGTCTAGTACATTCTGAACATTATGTTGAAGGTCTAGAGAGAACATGTCTAGTACATTCTGAACATTATGTTGAAGGTCTATTAGAGAACATGTCTAGTACATTCTGAATATTATGTTGAAGGTCTATAGAGAACATGTCTGGTACATTCTGAACATTATGTTGAAGGTCTATAGAGAACATGTCTTGTACATTCTGAACATTATGTTGAAGGTCTATAGAGAACATGTATAGTACATTCTGAACATTATGTTGAAGGTCTAGAGAGAACATGTCTAGTGCATTCTGAACATTATGTTGAAGGTCTATTAGAGAACATGTCTAGTACATTCTGAATATTATGTTGAAGGTCTATAGAGAACATGTCTAGTACATTCTGAACATTATGTTGAAGGTTTATAGAGAACATGTCTAGTACATTCTGAACATTATGTTGAAGGTCTATAGAGAACATGCAGGGTACATTCTGAACATTATGTTGAAGGTCTATAGAGAACATGTCTGGTACATTCTGAACATTATGTTGAAGGTCTATAGAGAACATGTCTGGTACATTCTGAACATTATGTTGAAGATCTATAGAGAACATGTCTGGAACATTCTGAACATTATGTTGAAGGTCTATAGAGAACATGCAGGGTACATTCTGAACATTATGTTGAAGGTCTATAGAGAACATGTAGGGTACATTATTAACATTATGTTGAAGGTCTACAGAGAACATGTCTGGTACATTCTGAACCTTATGTTGAAGGTCTATAGAGAACATGTCTGGTACATTCTGCACATTATGTTGAAGGTCTATAGAGAACATGTCTGGTACATTCTGAACATTATGTTGAAGGTCTATAGAGAAAATTTCTGGTACATTCTGAACATTATGTTGAAGGTCTATTAGAGAACATGTCTAGTACATTCTGAATATTATGTTGAAGGTCTATAGAGAACATGTCTGGTACATTCTGAACATTATGTTGAAGGTCTATAGAGAACATGTCGAGTACATTCTGAACATTATGTTGAAGGTCTATAGAGAACATGTCTGGTACATTCTGAACATTATGTTGAAGGTCTAGAGAGAACATGTCTGGTACATTCTGAACATTATGTTGAATGTCTATAGAGAACATGTCTTGTACATTCTGAACATTATGTTGAAGGTTTATAGAGAACATGTCTTGTACATTCTGAACATTAGGTTGAAGGTCTATAGAGAACATGTCTAGTACATTCTGAACATTATGTTGAAGGTCTATAGAGAACATGTCTAGTACATTCTGAACATTATGTTGAAGGTCTAGAGAGAACATGTCGAGTACATTCTCAACATTATGTTGAAGGTCTATAGAGAACATGTCTGGTACATTCTGAACATTATGTTGAAGGTCTATAGAGAACATGTCTGGTACATTCTGAACATTATGTTGAAGGTCTACAGAGAACATGTCTAGTACATTCTGAACATTATGTTGAAGGTCTATAGAGAACATGTCTGGTACATTCTGAACATTATGTTGAAGGTCTATAGAGAACATGTCTAGTACATTATGAACATTATGTTGAAGGTCTATAGAGAACATGTCTGGTACATTCTGAACATTATGTTGAAGGTCTATAGAGAACATGTCTGGTACATTCTGAACATTATGTTGAAGGTCTATAGAGAACATGTCTGGTACATTCTGAACATTATGTTGAAGGTCTATAGAGAACATGTCTAGTACATTCTGAACATTATGTTGAAGGTCTATAGAGAACATGTCTGGTACATTCTGAACATTATGTTGAAGGTCTATTAGAGAACATGTCTAGTACATTCTGAATATTATGTTGAAGGTCTATAGAGAACATGTCTGGTACATTCTGAACATTATGTTGAAGATCTATAGAGAACATGTCTAGTACATTCTGAATATTATGTTGAAGGTCTAGAGAGAACATGTCTGGTACATTCTGAACATTATGTTGAAGGTCTATAGAGAACATGTCTGGTACATTCTGAACATTATGTTGAAGGTCTAGAGAGAACATGTCTGGTACATTCTGAACATTATGTTGAAGGTCTAGAGAGAACATGTCTAGTACATTCTGAACATTATGTTGAAGGTCTATAGAGAACATGTCTGGTACATTCTGAACATTATGTTGAAGGTCTATAGAGAACATGTCTGGTACATTCTGAACATTATGTTGAAGGCGGGTACGAAAGAAAACTATTGTTAAAAGTTTAAACTGACCAGTACGGCTCATCCAGAGTACGTCCTGTTCATAAACATACCATATTCACAAGGTCATACATCTTGTAGAGTAAATCAGGATCTGCCCTTCATCCCATTCATCCCAGACAAAAGGGGACACAAATTGGTGGGAAAACAGAGAGTAACAGCACAGCGTCCATTAAAGTGAAGGGGACTCCAGGGACCAGCCGATCGTTGTGGGGAAGAATGGTAGAGGAGAGGGACTGGTGGTAGTAGATAAATCAGTGCCAGCATGCAGATAACCACAGTAAAGATGAATGTCTGGAGAGGACATGTGCAGGGCCGTGGTGGTTACGGCCCACACCGAACGGCAACACACGGTACACCGTAACCCACTCCATACTGTAACCCACTCCATCCGTATGTCTGTACACATTCTGAACATTATGTTGAAGGTCTACTCCATACTGTAACCCACTCCATATGTTAACCCACTCCATACCATAACCCACTCCATACTGTAACCCACTCCATGTTGTAACCCACTCCATACTGTAACCCACTCCATACTGTAACCCACTCCATACTGTAACCCACTCCATAGAGTAACACCCTGTGTCCTTATTGTAACCCACTCCATACTGTAACCCACTCCATACCATAACCCACTCCATACTGTAACCAACTCCATACTGTTAACCCACTCCATACCATAACCCACTCCATACTGTAACCCACTCCATATTGTAACCCACTCCATACTGTAACCCACTCCATACTGTAACCCACTCCATACTGTAACCCACACCATACCATAACCCACTCCATAGTGTAACCCACTCCATACTGTAACCCACTCCATACTGTAACCCACTCCATACCATAACCCACTCCATACTGTAACCCACTCCATACTGTAACCCACTCCATACCATAACCCACTCCATACTGTAACCCACTCCATACTGTAACCCACTCCATATTGTAACCCACTCCATACTGTAACCCACTCCATACCATAACCCACTCCATACTGTAACCCACTCCTTATTGTAACCCACTCCATACTGTAACCCACTCCATACCATAACCCACTCCATACTGTAACCCACTCCATATTGTAACCCACTCCATACTGTAACCCACTCCATACTGTAACCCACTCCATACTGTAACCCACTCCATACCGTAACCCACCCTGTGTCCTTATTGTAACCCACTCCATATTGTAACCCACTCCATATTGTAACCCACTCCATACTGTAACCCACTCCATACTGTAACCCACTCCATACTGTAACCACTCCATACTGTAACCCACTCCATATTGTAACCCACTCCATATTGTAACCCACTCCATACTGTAACCCACTCCATACCATAACCCACTCCATACTGTAACCCACTCCATACTGTAACCCACTCCATACCATAACCCACTCCATACTGTAACCCACTCCATACCATAACCCACTCCATACTGTAACCCACTCCATACTGTAACCCACTCCATTCTGTAACCCACTCCATACTGTAACCCACTCCATATTGTAACCCACTCCATACCATAACCCACTCCATACCGTAACCCACCCTGTGTCCTTATTGTAACCCACTCCATACTGTAACCCACCCTGTGTCCTTATTGTAACCCACTCCATATTGTAACCCACTCCATACTGTAACCCACTCCATACTGTAACCCACCCTGTGTCCATATTGTAACCCACTCCATACTGTAACCCACTCCATACTGTAACCCACTCCATACTGTAACCCACTCCATACCATAACCCACTCCATACTGTAACCCACTCCATACTGTAACCCACTCCATATTGTAACCCACTCCATACTGTAACCCACTCCATACCATAACCCACTCCATACTGTAACCCACTCCTTATTGTAACCCACTCCATACTGTAACCCACTCCATACCATAACCCACTCCATACTGTAACCCACTCCATATTGTAACCCACTCCATACTGTAACCCACTCCATACTGTAACCCACTCCATACCGTAACCCACCCTGTGTCCTTATTGTAACCCCCTCCATATTGTAACCCACTCCATATTGTAACCCACTCCATACTGTAACCCACTCCATATTGTAACCCACTCCATACTGTAACCCACTCCATACTGTAACCCACTCCATACTGTAACCCACTCCATACTGTAACCACTCCATACTGTAACCCACTCCATACTGTAACCCACTCCATATTGTAACCCACTCCATACTGTAACCCACTCCATATTGTAACCCACTCCATACTGTAACCCACTCCATACTGTAACCACTCCATACTGTAACCCACTCCATACTGTAACCCACTCCATATTGTAACCCACTCCATACTGTAACCCACTCCATACTGTAACCCACTCCATACTGTAACCCACTCCATACCGTAACCCACCCTGTGTCCTTATTGTAACCCCCTCCATATTGTAACCCACTCCATATTGTAACCCACTCCATACTGTAACCCACTCCATACTGTAACCCACTCCATACTGTAACCCACTCCATACTGTAACCCACTCCATACTGTAACCCACTCCATACCGTAACCCACCCTGTGTCCTTATTGTAACCCACTCCATACTGTAACCCACTCCATACCATAATCCACTCCATACTGTAACCCACTCCATACTGTAACCCACTCCATACCATAACCCACTCCATACTGTAACCCACTCCATACTGTAACCCACTCCATACCATAACCCACTCCATACCGTAACCCACCCTGTGTCCTTATTGTAACCCACTCCATACTGTAACCCACTCCATACTGTAACCCACTCCATATTGTAACCCACTCCATATTGTAACCCACTCCATACTGTAACCCACTCCATACTGTAACCCACTCCATACTGTAACCCACCCTGTGTCCATATTGTAACCCACTCCATACTGTAACCCACTCCATACTGTAACCCACTCCATTCTGTAACCCACTCCATACTGTAACCCACTCCATACTGTAACCCACTCCATACTATAACCCACTCCATATTGTAACCCACTCCATACTGTAACCCACTCCATACTGTAACCCACTCCATACTGTAACCCACTCCATACTGTAACCCACTCCATTCTGTAACCCACTCCATACTGTAACCCACTCCATACTGTAACCCACTCCATACTGTAACCCACTCCATACCATAACCCACTCCATACCATAACCCACTCCATTCTGTAACCCACTCCATACTGTAACCCACTCCATACTGTAACCCACTCCATATTGTAACCCACTCCATACTATAACCCACTCCATATTGTAACCCACTCCATACTGTAACCCACTCCATACTGTAACCCACTCCATTCTGTAACCCACTCCATACTGTAACCCACTCCATACTGTAACCCACTCCATATTGTAACCCACTCCATACTGTAACCCACTCCATACTGTAACCCACTCCATATTGTAACCCACTCCATACTGTAACCCACTCCATACTGTAACCCACTCCATATTGTAACCCACTCCATACTATAACCCACTCCATTCTGTAACCCACCCTGTGTCCTTATTGTAACCCACTCCGTTCTGTTTGCCTTGTACTTGCGTTCTGTATCAGAATAGGTAGGATAAAACATGTATGTCTCTAGTGGTAAACGTGGGTAGTGCATCAGAATACAGCACGTAACACAGCCCACACCGTACTGCAGCCCACACTGCTCTATAACCGGAACCAGGGTCAGTAATTGAACCTTGTTCTAATTATCCTGAGGAGATAATATGAATTTATAGTCTGCGTGTGAGAGAGACAGTCCATCATTCATCTCTGTACAGGGACACTCATCTAATCTCTCTCTCTCCTTCTCTCTCTCTCTCTCTCTCTCTGTCTCTCTCTCTCTCTCTCTCTCTCTCTCTGTCTCTCTCTGTCTCTCTGTCTCTCTCTCTTTGTCTCTCTCTGTCTGTCTCTCTCTTCTCTCTCTCTCTCTCTCTCTCTCTCTCTCTCTCTCTCTCTCTGTGTGTCTCTCTCTCTCTCTCTCTCTCTGTCTCTCTCTGTCTCTCTGTCTCTCTCTCTCTCTCTCTCTCTCTCTCTCTCTCTCTCTCTGTCTCTCTCTCTCTCTCTCTCTCTCTCTCTCTGTCTCTCTCTCTCTCTCTCTCTCTCTCTCTTTCTGCATTGTGTTACTGAAATATGATGGCTCCATTTTTCTCCTGTCATAATGACAACTGATGGCCTTTTTCTCCTCCAGGCCTCCGGGGGATGATGAACTAGTAAGCAAACATTATTTTCTTCGGAAAAGAAGGGTGCTCCATCATGGAGACTTGGCCGTTGTGTTGGTGGCAGAGAGAGGGAACTGTTGCATTGTGTTGTGTGGTAGAGGAAAACAGAGGAGAGGACTGTGTTGTTGACCTACAGAGGAGAGGACTGTGTTGTGTTGTAGAGGACTACAGAGGAGAGGACTGTGTTGTGTTGTAGAGGACTACAGAGGAGAGGACTGTGTTGTGTTGTTGAGGACTACAGAGGAGAGGACTGTGTTGTGTTCTTGAGGACTACAGAGGAGAGGACTGTGTTGTGTTGTAGAGGACTACAGAGGAGAGGACTGTGTTGTGTTGTAGAGGACTACAGAGGAGAGGACTGTGTTGTGTGGTGTTGTAGAGGACTACAGAGGAGAGGACTGTGTTGTGTTGTAGAGGACTAGAGAGGAGAGGACTGTGTTGTGTTGTAGAGGACTACAGAGGAGAGGACTATGTTGTTGAACTACAGAGAAGAGGAATGTGTTGTGTTGTAGAGGACTACAGAGGAGAGGACTGTGTTGTGTTGTGTTGTAGAGGACTACAGAGGAGAGGACTGTGTTGTGTTGTAGAGGACTACAGAGGAGAGGACTGTGTTGTAGAGGACTACAGGGGAGAGGACTGTGTTGTGTTGAAGAGGACTAAAGAGAAGAGTACTGTGTTGTGTTGTAGAGGACTACAGAGGAGAGGACTGTGTTGTGTTGTTGAGGACTACAGAGGAGAGGACTGTGTTGTGTTGTTGAGGACTACAGAGGAGAGGACTGTGTTGTGTTGTTGGACTACAGAGGAGAGGACTGTGTTGTGTTGTAGAGGACTACAGAGGAGAGGACTGTGTTGTGTTGTAGAGGACTACAGAGGAGAGGACTGTGTTGTGTTGTGTTGTAGAGGACTACAGAGGAGAGGACTGTGTTGTGTTGTTGGACTACAGAGGAGAGGAGTGTGTTGTAGAGAGGACTACAGAGGAGAGGACTGTGTTGTGTTGTAGAGGACAACAGAGGAGAGGACTGTGTTGTGTTGTAGAGCACTGCAGAGGAGAGGACTGTGTTGTGTTGTGTGGTAGAAGACTACAGAGAAGAGGACTGTGTTGTGTGGTGTTGTAGAGGACTACAGAGGAGAGGACTTTGTTGTGTTGTAGAGGACTACAGATGAGAGGACTGTGTTGTGTTGTAGAGGACTACAGAGGAGATGACTGTGTTGTGTTGTAGAGGAGTGCAGATGAGAGGACTGTGTTGTGTTGTAGAGGACTTATGAGGAGAGGACTGTGTTGTGTTGTAGAGGACTACAGAGGAGATGACTGTGTTGTGTTGTGTTAATGACAGGGGAACCACCACGTTGACCCTCTACTAGTAAAGGTAATAACTAGTCTAATAACAGGGGAACCACCACGTTGACCCTCTACTAGTGGTAACTAGTAAAGGTAATAACTAGTCTAATAACAGGGGAACCACCACGTTGACCCTCTACTAGTAAAGGTAATAACTAGTCTAATAACAGGGGAACCACCACGTTGACCCTCTACTAGTAAAGGTAATAACTAGTCTAATAACATGTTGACCCTCTACTAGGGTAATAAACCAGGGAACCACGTTGACCCTCTACTAGTAAAGGTAATAACTAGTCTAATAACAGGGGGTGACCCTCTACTAGTAAAGGTAATAACTAGTCTTATAACATGTTGACCCTCTACTAGGGAACCAGGGGAACCACGTTGACCCTCTACTAGTAAAGGTAATAACTAGTCTAATAACAGGGGAACCACCATGTTGACCCTCTACTAGTAAAGGTAATAACTAGTCTTATAACAGGGGAACCACCACGTTGACCCTCTACTAGTAAAGGTAATAACTAGTCTTATAACAGGGGAACCACCACGTTGACCCTCTACTAGTAAAGGTAATAACTAGTCTTATAACAGGGGAACCACCACGTTGACCCTCTACTAGTAAAGGTAATAACTAGTCTAATAACAGGGAACCACCACGTTGACCCTCTACTAGTAAAGGTAATAACTAGTCTAATAACAGGTAAAGGTAATAACTAGTCTATTAACAAGGGAACCACCACGTTGACCCTCTACTAGTAAAGGTAATAACTAGTCTAATAACAGGGGAACCACCACGTTGACCCTCTACTAGTAATGGTAACTAGTAAAGGTAATAACTAGTCTATTAACAAGGGAACCACCACGTTGACCCTCTACTAGTAAAGGTAATAACTAGTCTAATAACAGGGGAACCACCACGTTGACCCTCTACTAGTAAAGGTAATAACTAGTCTTATAACAGGGGAACCACCACGTTGACCCTCTACTAGTAAAGGTAACTAGTAAAGGTAATAACTAGTCTTATAACAGGGGAACCACCACGTTGACCCTCTACTAGTAAAGGTAACTAGTAAAGGTAATAACTAGTCTAATAACAGGGGAACCACCACGTTGACCCTCTACTAGTAAAGGTAATAACTAGTCTAATAACAGGGGAACCACCACGTTGACCCTCTACTAGTAAAGGTAACTAGTAAAGGTAATAACTAGTAGTAAAGGTAATAATTAACAAGGGAACCACCACGTTGACCCCCTCTACTAGTAAAGGTAATAACTAGTCTAATAACAGGGGAACCACCACTAGTAAAGGTAACCCTCTACTAGGGAACCAACGCTGACCCTCTACTAGTAAAGGTAATAACTAGTCTAATAACAGGGGAACCACCACGTTGACCCTCTACTAGTAAAGGTAATAACTAGTCTATAACAGGGGAACCACCATGTTGACCCTCTACTAGTAAAGGTAATAACTAGTCTAATAACTTATAAGGGAACCACCACGTTGACCCTCTACTAGTAATAAAGGTAACTAGTAAAGGTAATAACTAGTCTTATAACAGGGGAACCACCACGTTGACCCTCTACTAGTAATAACAGGGGGTAACTAGTAAAGGTAATAACTAGTCTTATAACAGGGAACCACCACGTTGACCCTCTACTAGTAAAGGTAATAACTAGTCTATAACAGGGGAACCACCACGTTGACCCTCTACTAGTAAAGGTAATAACTAGTCTAATAACAGGGGAACCACCACGTTGACCCTCTACTAGTAAAGGTAATAACTAGTCTAATAACAGGGGAACCACCACGTTGACCCTCTACTAGTAAAGGTAATAACTAGTCTATTAACAAGGGAACCACCACGTTGACCCTCTACTAGTAAAGGTAATAACTAGTCTAATAACAGGGGAACCACCACGTTGACCCTCTACTAGTAAAGGTAATAACTAGTCTAATAACAGGGAACCACCACGTTGACCCTCTACTAGTAAAGGTAATAACTAGTCTAATAACAGGGGAACCAGTCTAATAACAGGGGAACCACCATGTTGACCCTCTACTAGTAAATGGTAACTAGTAAAGGTAATAACTAACCACGTTGAGTAAAGGTAATCTAATAACAGGGAACCACCACGTTGACCCTCTACTAGTAAAGGTAATAACTAGTCTAATAACAGGGGAACCACCACGTTGACCCTCTACTAGTAAAGGGTAATAACTAGTCTAATAACAGGGGAACCACCACGTTGACCCTCTACTAGTAAAGGTAATAACTAGTCTAATAACAGGGAACCACCACGTTGACCCTCTACTAGTAAAGGTAATAACTAGTCTAGTAAAGGTAATAACAGGGGAACCACCACGTTGACCCTCTACTAGTAAAGGTAATAACTAGTCTTATAACCGTTGACCCTCTACTAGGGAACACCACCGTTGACCCTAACTAGTAAAGGTAATACTAACTAGTAAAGGTAATAACTAGTCTAATAACAGGGGAACCACCACGTTGACCCTCTACTAGTAAAGGTAACTAGTAAAGGTAATAACTAGTCTTATAACAGGGGAACCACCACGTTGACCCTCTACTAGTAAAGGTAATAACTAGTCTATAACAGGGAACCACCACGTTGACCCTCTACTAGTAATGGGGGAACCACCACGTTGACCCTCTACTAGTAAAGGTAATAACTAGTCTAATAACAGGGGAACCACCACGTTGACCCTCTACTAGTAATGGTAACTAGTAAAGTAATAACTAGTCTAATAATAACTAGTCTATTAACAAGGGAACCACCACGTTGACCCTCTACTAGTAAAGGTAATAACTAGTCTAATAACAGGGGAACCACCACGTTGACCCTCTACTAGTAATGGTAACTAGTAAAGGTAATAACTAGTCTAATAACAGGGGAACCACCACGTTGACCCTCTACTAGTAAAGGTAATAACTAGTCTAATAACAGGGGAACCACCACGTTGACCCTCTACTAGTAAAGGTAACTAGTAAAGGTAATAACTAGTCTAATAACAGGGGAACCACCACGTTGACCCTCTACTAGTAAAGGTAATAACTAGTCTATTAACAAGGGAACCACCACGTTGACCCTCTACTAGTAAAGGTAATAACTAGTCTAATAACAGGGGAACCACCACGTTGACCCTCTACTAGTAAAGGTAATAACTAGTCTAATAACAGGGGAACCACCACGTTGACCCTCTACTAGTAAAGGTAATAACTAGTCTAATAACAGGGGAACCACCACGTTGACCCTCTACTAGTAAAGGTAACTAGTAAAGGTAATAACTAGTCTAATAACAGGGGAACCACCATGTTGACCCTCTACTAGTAAAGGTAATAACTAGTCTTATAACAGGGGAACCACCACGTTGACCCTCTACTAGTAATGGTAACTAGTAAAGGTAATAACTAGTCTAATAACAGGGAACCATAACACGTTGACCCTCTACTAGTAAAGGTAATAACTAGTCTAATAACACGTTGACCCTCTACTAGGGTAATAACCAGGGGAACCCACGTTGACCCTACTAACTAGTAAAGGTAATAACTAGTCTTATAACAGGGGAACCACCACGTTGACCCTCTACTAGTAAAGGTAATAACTAGTCTAATAACAGGGAACCACCACGTTGACCCTCTACTAGTAATGGTAACTAGTGTAATAACTAGTCTAATAACAGGGTAATAACTAGTAAAGGTAATAACAGGGGAACCACCACGTTGACCCTCTACTAACTAGTAAAGGTAATAACTAGTCTAATAACAAGGGAACCACCACGTTGACCCTCTACTAGTAAAGGTAATAACTAGTCTTATAACAGGGGAACCACCACGTTGACCCTCTACTAGTAAAGGTAATAACTAGTCTAAGGTAATAACTAGGGGAACCACCACGTTGACCCTCTACTAGTAAAGGTAATAACTAGTCTAATAACAGGGGAACCACCACGTTGACCTAGTAAAGGTAATAACTAGTAACAGGTAACTAGTAAAGGTAATAACTAGTCTAATAACAGGGGAACCACCACGTTGACCCTCTACTAGTAAAGGTAACTAGTAACAGGGGAACCACCATGTTGAAGGTAATAACTAGTCTAATAACAGGGAACCACCATGTTGACCCTCTACTAGTAAAGGTAATAACTAGTCTAATAACAGGGGAACCACCATGTTGACCCTCTACTAGTAAAGGTAATAACTAGTCTAATAACAGGGGAACCACCATGTTGACCCTCTACTAGTAAAGGTAATAACTAGTCTTATAACAGGGGAACCACCATGTTGACCCTCTACTAGTAATGGTAACTAGTAAAGGTAATAACTAGTCTAATAACAGGGGAACCACCACGTTGACCCTCTACTAGTAAAGGTAATAACTAGTCTAATAACAGGGGAACCACCACGTTGACCCTCTACTAGTAATGGTACTAGTAAAGGTAATAACTAGTCTAATAACAGGGAACCACACGTTGACCCTCTACTAGTAAAGGTAACTAGTAAAGGTAATAACTAGTCTAATAACAGGGAACCACGTTGACCCTCTACTAGTAAAGGTAATAACTAGTCTAATAACAGGGGAACCACCACGTTGACCCTCTACTAGTAAAGGTAATAACTAGTCTTATAACAGGGGAACCACCACGTTGACCCTCTACTAGTAAAGGTAATAACTAGTCTAATAACAGGGAACCACCACGTTGACCCTCTACTAGTAAAGGTAATAACTAGTCTAATAACAGGGGAACCACCACGTTGACCCTCTACTAGTAAAGGTAACTAGTAAAGGTAATAACTAGTCTAATAACAGGGGAACCACCACGTTGACCCTCTACTAGTAAAGGTAATAAAAGTCTATAACAGGGGAACCACCACGTTGACCCTCTACTAGTAAAGGTAATAACTAGTCTATAACAGGGAACTCTACCTAGTAAGGTAATAACTAGTCTTGACCCTCTACTAGTAATGGTAACTAGTAAAGGTAATAACTAGTCTATTAACAAGGGAACCACCACGTTGACCCTCTACTAGTAAAGGTAATAACTAGTCTAATAACAGGGGAACCACCACGTTGACCCTCTACTAGTAAAGGTAATAACTAGTACTATGGTAACTAGTAAAGGTAATAACTAGTCTAATAACAGGGG
>NW_027040371.1:42796-75296 GCF_034236695.1 Oncorhynchus nerka
TGATGTGTTGTCTCTCTTGTCGTGATGTGTTGTCTCTCTTGTCGTGATGTGTTGTCTCTCTTGTCGTGATGTGTTGTCTCTCTTGTCGTGATGTGTTGTCTCTCTTGTCGTGATGTGTTGTCTCTCTTGTCGTGATGTGTTGTCTCTCTTGTCGTGATGTGTTGTCTCTTGTCGTGATGTGTTGTCTCTCTTGTCGTGATGTGTTGTCTCTCTTGTCGTGATGTGTTGTCTCTCTTGTCGTGATGTGTTGTCTCTCTTGTCGTGATGTGTTGTCTCTCTTGTCGTGATGTTGTCTCTCTTGTCGTGATGTGTTGTCTCTCTTGTCGTGATGTGTTGTCTCTCTTGTCGTGATGTGTTGTCTCTCTTGTCGTGATGTGTTGTCTCTCTTGTCGTGATGTGTTGTCTCTCTTGTCGTGATGTGTTGTCTCTCTTGTCGTGATGTGTTGTCTCTCTTGTCGTGATGTGTTGTCTCTCTTGTCGTGTTGTGTTGTCTCTCTTGTCGTGATGTGTTGTCTCTCTTGTCGTGATGTGTTGTCTCTCTTGTCGTGATGTGTTGTCTCTCTTGTCGTGATGTGTTGTCTCTCTTGTCGTGATGTGTTGTCTCTCTTCGTGATGTGTTGTCTCTCTTGTCGTGATGTGTTGTCTCTTGTCGTGATGTGTTGTCTCTCTTGTCGTGATGTGTTGTCTCTCTTGTCGTGATGTGTTGTCTCTCTTGTCGTGATGTGTTGTCTCTCTTGTCGTGATGTGTTGTCTCTCTTGTCGTGATGTGTTGTCTCTCTTGTCGTGATGTGTTGTCTCTCTTGTCGTGTTGTGTTGTCTCTCTTGTCGTGATGTGTGTTTTGTTCATATTTTTTTTGTTTTATTTGATTTTTTATCCCCCGTCCCCACAGGAGGCCTTTGCCTTCTGGTCGGCCGTAATTGTAAATAGATGAAATAGTGATTAAATAGTGATAAATACAGGGGACTATTTTCTACATTGTAGAATAATAGTGAAGACATCAAAACTATGAAATAACACATATGGAATCATGTAGTAACCAAAAAAGTGTTAAACAAATCTAAATATATTCTAGAATTAGACCTCAAATATATAACATTTTATTGGTTTCAAGAATTTTGTATAATAATTTAAATTGAAAATAAAATACTGTACGTTTTGATTCCGGAGTCATTTTGGGTATCAGTTTATACACCAGGTGCCGTGGAATTAACAATTATGGTGTTTAATGCAGAGCGGACAGACAAGTTCCTTACTCTCTCCCCTTCTACTTGCCTCTTCCATTTTTTCGCAGTCATGTTGCAACTAGCTGGCTGTAATTTTGTGTAGAGCAGACATTTCCATATGTTTTTGTTAGAAGCATGTGTGACAGTCCTATTTATGATATAATTTACAAAGAAAATACCGTTAAAAATATTGTATAATTAGTATAATTGATTGTTGTAATTTTGTTGTAATGTTGATTCTGTCTTTTCTGGTGGTTTAAACTATAATTACAACCAACTTTCTGTGGATTGTTTGAAAAAAGAGCAATATTTTGGAGATGATTTCCTTTTCACATAAAGGGAAAAAGGCCGTTCTTGAACATGGGACATTCTCACAGAGATCCAGCTCAGATTTATGCAGAACTCTTTCTATGACTGACGCCTTTAGAGAGAGGTCTCAGATGTATGCAGAACTCTTTCTATGACTGACGCCTTTAGAGAGGTCTCAGATTCATGCAGAACTCTTTCTATGACTGACGCCTTTAGAGAGAGGTCTCAGATTCATGCAGAACTCTTTCTATGACTGACGCCTTTAGAGAGAGGTCTCAGATTCATGCAGAACTCTTTCTTTCTATGACAGATGTATGCAGAACTCTTTCTATTTACGAGAGAGGTCTCAGATTCATGCAGAACTCTTTCTATGACTGACGCCTTTAGAGAGAGGTCTCAGATTCATGCAGAACTCTTTCTATGACTGACGCCTTTAGAGAGAGGTCTCAGATTCATGCAGAACTCTTTCTATGACTGACGCCTTTAGAGAGAGGTCTCAGATTCATGCAGAACTCTTTCTATGACTGACGCCTTTAGAGAGAGGTCTCAGATTCATGCAGAACTCTTTCTATGACTGACGCCTTTAGAGAGAGGTCTCAGATGTATGCAGAACTCTTTCTATGACTGACGCCTTTAGAGAGAGGTCTCAGATTCATGCAGAACTCTTTCTATGACTGACGCCTTTAGAGAGAGGTCTCAGATTCATGCAGAACTCTTTCTATGACTGACGCCTTTAGAGAGAGGTCTCAGATTCATGCAGAACTCTTTCTATGACTGACGCCTTTAGAGAGAGGTCTCAGATGACTCATTGGAGAGAGGTCTCAGAACTCTTTCTATGACTGACGCCTTTAGAGAGAGGTCTCAGATTCATGCAGAACTCTTTCTATGACTGACGCCTTTAGAGAGAGGTCTCAGATTCATGCAGAACTCTTTCTATGACTGACGCCTTTAGAGAGAGGTCTCAGATTCATGCAGAACTCTTTCTATGACTGATGCCTTTAGAGAGAGGTCTCAGATTCATGCAGAACTCTTTCTATGACTGATGCCTTTAGAGAGAGGTCTGATGCGTTAATATTTCACCATTTCATATTCATTATATAAATAGGCCAGTTTAATTTTTTTTTGCTAGAATCGTGACTAGAACCACAAGATTTGATCATATTACTCCAGTGCTAGCCTCTCTACACTGGCTTCCTGTTGAGGCAAGGGCTGATTTCAAGGTTTTACTGCTAACCTACAAAGCATTACATGGGCTTGCTCCTACCTATCTCTCTGATTTGGTCCTGCCGTACATACCTACACGTACGCTACGGTCACAAGACGCAGGCCCCCTTATTGGCCCTAGAATTTCTAAGCAAACAGCTGGAGGCAGGGCTTTCTCCTATAAAGCTCCATTTTTATGGATTGGTCTGCCTACCCATGTGAGAGACGCAGACTCGGTATCAACCTTTAAGTCTTTATTGAAGACTCATCTCCTCAGTAGGTCCTATGATTGAGTGTAGTCTGGCCCAGGGGTGTGAAGGTGAACGGCAAGACACTGGAGTGATGAACCACCCTTGCTGTCTCTGCCTGGTCGGCTCCGCTCTTTCCACTGGGATTCTCTGCCTCTGACCCTTTTACAGGGGCTGAGTCACTGGCTTGCTAGTGCTCTACCATGCTGTCTCTGCCTGGTCGGCTCCGCTCTTTCCACTGGGATTCTCTGCCTCTGACCCTTTTACAGGGGCTGAGTCACTGGCTTGCTGGTGCTCTACTATGCTGTCTCTGCCTGGTCGGCTCCCCTCTCTCCACTGGGATTCTCTGCCTCTGACGCTTTTACAGGGGCTGAGTCACTGGCTTGCTAGTGCTTGTGTTGTCTCTCTTGTTGTCTCTCTTGTCTCTCTTGCTAGTGCTCTTCCAGATCACGACAGTGACTCAGCCATTTGAAGTGAAGCTCTCCTCCTAGGGACGGGTTTTGTGCCCCCTCGAGCTCGTGCCGTGGGGGAGATCTTTGTGGGCTATACTCGGCCTTGTCTCAGGATGGTAAGTTGGTGGTTGAAGATATCCCTCTAGTGGTGTGGGGGCTGTGCTTTGGCAAAGTGGGTGGGGTTACATCATGCCTGGTTGGCCCTATCCAGGGGTATCGTTGGACGGGGCCA
The DNA here is from genome assembly GCF_034236695.1 of Oncorhynchus nerka. Lineage (NCBI taxonomy): Eukaryota > Metazoa > Chordata > Actinopteri > Salmoniformes > Salmonidae > Oncorhynchus > Oncorhynchus nerka. Next base: position 46,465 of record NW_027040371.1, read on the forward strand.
CAGTGTGTCCTGATATCAGTCTCCAAGCTCTATGCTGCAATAGTCTATGTTCCACGGGGCTAGGTTCAGTCTGTTACATCTGGTGGTACTGACATATAGACCAGGGCTAGGTTCAGTCTGTTACATCTGGTGGTACTGACATATAGACCAGGGCTAGGTTCAGTCTGTTACATCTGGTGGTACTGACATATAGACCAGGGCTAGGTTCAGTCTGTTACATCTGGTGGTACTGACATATAGACCAGTGATGTACTGATATACAGACCAGTGATGTACTGATATATAGACCAGTATAGACCAGTGATGTACTGATATACAGACCAGTGATGTACTGATATATAGACCAGTGATGTACTGATATACAGACCAGTGATGTACTGATATATAGACCAGTGATGTACTGATATATAGACCAGTGATGTACTGATATACAGACCAGTGATGTACTGATATATAGACCAGTATAGACCAGTGATGTACTGATATATAGACCAGTATAGACCAGTGATGTACTGATATATAGACCAGTGATGTACTGATATACAGACCAGTGATGTACTGATATATAGACCAGTATAGACCAGTGATGTACTGATATATAGACCAGTATAGACCAGTGATGTACTGATATATAGACCAGTGATGTACTGATATACAGACCAGTGATCTACTGATATACAGACCAGTATAGACCAGTGATGTACTGATATATAGACCAGTATAGACCAGTGATGTACTGATATACAGACCAGTGATGTACTGATATATAGACCAGTATAGACCAGTGATGTACTGATATATAGACCAGTGATGTACTGATATATAGACCAGTGATGTACTGATATATAGACCAGTGATATACTGATATATAGACCAGTGATGTACTGATATATAGACCAGTGATGTACTGATATATAGACCAGTGATGTACTGATATATAGACCAGTGATGTACTGATATATAGACCAGTGATGTACTGATATATAGACCAGTGATGTACTGATATACAGACCAGTATAGACCAGTGATGTACTGATTTACAGACCAGTGATGTACTGATATACAGACCAGTGATGTACTGATATACAGACCAGTGGTGTACTGATATATAGACCAGTGATGTACTGATATATAGACCAGTGATGTACTGATATACAGACCAGTATAGACCAGTGATGTACTGATATACAGACCAGTGATGTACTGATATATAGACCAGTGATGTACTGATATATAGACCAGTGATGTACTGATATATAGACCAGTGATGTACTGATATATAGACCAGTATAGACCAGTGATGTACTGATATATAGACCAGTATAGACCAGTGATGTACTGATATATAGACCAGTGATGTACTGATATATAGACCAGTATAGACCAGTGGTGTACCTATATATAGACCAGTGATGTACTGATATATAGACCAGTGATGTACTGATATATAGACCAGTATAGACCAGTGATGTACCTATATATAGACCAGTGATGTACTGATATATAGACCAGTGATGTACTGATATATAGACGAGTGATGTACTGATATATAGACCAGTATAGACCAGTGATGCACTGATATACAGACCAGTGATGTACTGATATATAGACCAGTGATGTACTGATATATAGACCAGTGATGTACTGATATACAGACCAGTGATGTACTGATATACAGACCAGTGATGTACTGATATATAGACCAGTATAGACCAGTGATGTACTGATATATAGACGAGTGATGTACTGATATATAGACCAGTATAGACCAGTGATGTACTGATATATAGACGAGTGATGCACTGATATATAGACCAGTATAGACCAGTGATGTACTGATATATAGACCAGTGATGTACTGATATATAGACCAGTGATGTACTGATATATAGACCAGTGATGTACTGATATATAGACCAGTGATGTACTGATATATAGACCAGTGATGTACTGATATACAGACCAGTGATGCACTGATATATAGACCAGTATAGACCAGTGATGTACTGATATATAGACCAGTATAGACCAGTGATGCACTGATATACAGACCAGTGATGTACTGATATATAGACCAGTGATGTAATGATATACAGACCAGTGATGTACTGATATATAGACCAGTGATGTACTGATATATAGACCAGTGATGTACTGATATATAGACCAGTGATGTACTGATATATAGACCAGTGATGTACTGATATACAGACCAGTGATGTACTGATATATAGACCAGTGATGTACTGATATATAGACCAGTGATGTACTGATATATAGACCAGTGATGTACTGATATATAGACCAGTATAGACCAGTGATGTACTGATATATAGACCAGTGATGTACTGATATATAGACCAGTATAGACCAGTGATGTATGAATATATAGACCAGTAATGTACTGACATATAGACCAGTATAGAACAGTAATGTACTGATATATAGATCAGTATAGACCAGTGATGTACTGATATATAGACCAGTGATGTACTGATATATAGACCAGTATAGACCAGTGATGTACTGATATACAGACCAGTGATGTACTGATATATAGACCAGTATAGACCAGTGATGTACTGATATATAGACCAGTATAGACCAGTGATGTACTGATATATAGACCAGTATAGACCAGTGATGTACTGATATATAGACTAGTATAGACCAGTGATGTACTGATATACAGACCAGTGATGTACTGATATACAGACCAGTGATGTACTGATATATAGACCAGTATAGACCAGTGATGTACTGATATATAGACCAGTATAGACCAGTGATGTACTGATATATAGACCAGTATAGACCAGTGATGTACTGATATATAGACCAGTATAGACCAGTGATGTACTGATATATAGACTAGTATAGACCAGTGATGTACTGATATATAGACCAGTGATGTACTGATATATAGACCAGTATAGACCAGTGATGTACTGATATATAGACCAGTGATGTACTGATATATAGACCAGTATAGACCAGTGATGTACTGATATATAGACCAGTATAGACCAGTGATGTACTGATATATAGACCAGTGATGTGCTGATATACAGACCAGTGATGTACTGATATATAGACCAGTATAGACCAGTGATGTACTGATATATAGACCAGTGATGTACTGATATATAGACCAGTGATGTACTGATATATAGACCAGTGATATACTGATATATAGACCAGTGATGTACTGATATATAGACCAGTGATGTACTGATATATAGACCAGTGATGTACTGATATATAGACCAGTGATGTACTGATATATAGACCAGTGATGCACTGATATATAGACCAGTATAGACCAGTGATGTACTGATATATAGACCAGTATAGACCAGTGATGTACTGATATATAGACCAGTATAGACCAGTGATGTACTGATATATAGACCAGTATAGACCAGTGATGTACTGATATATAGACCAGTATAGACCAGTGATGTACTGATATATAGACCAGTATAGACCAGTGATGTACTGATATATAGACTAGTATAGACCAGTGATGTACTGATGTATAGACCAGTGATGTACTGATATATAGACCAGTATAGACCAGTGATGTACTGATATATAGACCAGTGATGTACTGATATATAGACCAGTATAGACCAGTGATGTACTGATATATAGACCAGTATAGACCAGTGATGTACTGATATATAGACCAGTGATGATATACTGATATATAGACCAGTGATGTACTGATATATAGACCAGTGATGTGACTGATATATAGACCAGTGATGTACTGATATATAGACCAGTGATGTACTGATATATAGACCAGTGATGTACTGATATGATACCTATATATAGACCAGTGATGTACTGATACTATAGACCAGTGATGTACTGATATATAGACCAGTATAGACCAGTGATGTACTGATATATAGACCAGTGATGTACTGATATATAGACCAGTGATGTACTGATATATAGACCAGTGATGTACTGATATATAGACCCTGATATATAGACCAGTATAGACCAGTGATGTACTGATATATAGACCAGTATAGACCAGTGATGTACTGATATATAGACCAGTATAGACCAGTGATGTACTGATATATAGACTAGTATAGACCAGTGATGTACTGATATACAGACCAGTGATGTACTGATATACAGACCAGTGATGTACTGATATATAGACCAGTATAGACCAGTGATGTACTGATATACAGACCAGTGATGTACTGATATATAGACCAGTGATGTACTGATATATAGACCAGTGATGTACTGATATATAGACCAGTGATGTACTGATACATAGACCAGTATAGACCAGTGATGTACTGATATATAGACCAGTATAGACCAGTGATGTACTGATATATAGACCAGTATAGACCAGTGATGTACTGATATATAGACTAGTATAGACCAGTGATGTACTGATATATAGACCAGTGATGTACTGATATATAGACCAGTATAGACCAGTGATGTACTGATATATAGACCAGTGATGTACTGATATATAGACCAGTATAGACCAGTGATGTACTGATATATAGACCAGTATAGACCAGTGATGTACTGATATATAGACCAGTGATGTGCTGATATACAGACCAGTGATGTACTGATATACAGACCAGTGATGTACTGATATATAGACCAGTATAGACCAGTGATGTACTGATATATAGACCAGTGATGTACTGATATATAGACCAGTGATATACTGATATATAGACCAGTGATGTACTGATATATAGACCAGTGATGTACTGATATATAGACCAGTGATGTACTGATATACAGACCAGTGATGTACTGATATATAGACCAGTGATGCACTGATATATAGACCAGTATAGACCAGTGATGTACTGATATATAGACCAGTGATGTACTGATATATAGACCAGTGATGTACTGATATATAGACCAGTGATGCACTGATATATAGACCAGTATAGACCAGTGATGTACTGATATATAGACCAGTATAGACCAGTGATGTACTGATATATAGACCAGTATAGACCAGTGATGTACTGATATATAGACCAGTATAGACCAGTGATGTACTGATATATAGACTAGTATAGACCAGTGATGTACTGATATATAGACCAGTGATGTACTGATATATAGACCAGTATAGACCAGTGATGTACTGATATATAGACCAGTGATGTACTGATATATAGACCAGTATAGACCAGTGATGTACTGATATATAGACCAGTATAGACCAGTGATGTACTGATATATAGACCAGTGATGTGCTGATATACAGACCAGTATAGACCAGTGATGTACTGATATATAGACCAGTGTAGACCAGTGATGTACTGATATATAGACCAGTATAGACCAGTGATGTACTGATATATAGACCAGTGATGTACTGATATATAGACCAGTGATGCACTGATATATAGACCAGTGATGTACTGATATATAGACCAGTGATGTACTGATATATAGACCAGTGATGTACTGATATATAGACCAGTGATGTACTGATATATAGACCAGTGATGTACTGATATATAGACCAGTATAGACCAGTGATGTACTGATATATAGACCAGTGATGTACTGATATATAGACCAGTGATGTACAGTGATGATATATAGACCAGTATAGACCAGTGATGTACTGATATATAGACCAGTGATGTACTGATATATAGACCAGTATAGACCAGTGATGTACTGATATATAGACCAGTGATGTACTGATATATAGACCAGTATAGACCAGTGATGTACTGATATATAGACCAGTGATGTACTGATATATAGACCAGTGATGTGCTGATATATAGACCAGTATAGACCAGTGATGTACTGATATATAGACCAGTGATGTGCTGATATATAGACCAGTGATGTACTGATATATAGACCAGTGATGTACTGATATATAGACCAGTGATGATATACAGACCAGTATAGCAGTGAATATATATAGACCAGTGATGTACTGATATACAGACCAGTATAGACCAGTGATGTACTGATATACAGACCAGTGATGTACTGATATACAGACCAGTATAGACTAGTGATGTACTGACATACAGACGAGTGACGTACTCATATATAGCTCTGGGCTGTTCTCACTACCCTGTGTACATATCTACCTCAAATACCTAAATACTACCTCAAATACCTTATTATAATACTACCTCAAATACCTTATTATAATACTACCTCAAATACCTTATTATAATACTACCTCAAATACCTATTTATAATACTACCTCAAATACCTTGTCATAAATACTACCTCAAATACCTTACTATAAATACTACCTCAAATACCTTATTATAATACTACCTCAAATACCTTACTATAAATACGACCTCAAATACCTTATTATAATACTACCTCAAATACCTTACTATAAATACTACCTCAAATACCTTACTATAAATACTACCTCAAATACCTTATTATAATACTACCTCAAATACCTTATTATAATACTACCTCAAATACCTAAATACTACGTCAAATACCTTATTATAATACTACCTCAAATACCTTATTATAATACTACCTCAAATACCTTATTATAATACTACCTCAAATACCTTATTATAAATAATACCTCAAATACCTAAATACTACGTCAAATACCTTATTATAATACTACCTCAAATACCTTATTATAAATACTACCTCAAATACCTTATTATAAATACTACGTCAAATACCTTATTATAATACTACCTCAAATACCTTATTATAAATACTACCTCAAATACCTTATTATAAATACTACCTCAAATACCTTATTATAATACTACCTCAAATACCTTATTATAATACTACCTCAAATACCTAAATACTACCTCAAATACCTTATTATAATACTACCTCAAATACCTTATTATAATACTACCTCAAATACCTTATTATAATACTACCTCAAATAGCTTATTATAAATACTACCTCAAATACCTAAATACTACCTCAAATACCTTATTATAATACTACCTCAAATACCTTATTATAAATACTACCTCAAATACCTAAATACTACCTCAAATACCTTATTATAATACTACCTCAAATACCTTATTATAAATACTACCTCAAATACCTTATTATAAATACTACCTCAAATACCTTATTATAATACTACCTCAAATACCTTGTTATTATATAATACTTTAGCCAAATACCTTATTATAATCTACCTCAAATACCTTATTATAAATACTACCTCAAATACCTTATTATAATACTACCTCAAATACCTTATTATAATACTACCTCAAATACCTTACTATAAATACTACCTCAAATACCTTATTATAAATACTACCTCAAATACCTTATTATAAATACTACCTCAAATACCTTATTATAATACTACCTCAAATACCTTATTATAATACTACCTCAAATACCTTATTATAAATACTACCTCAAATACCTTATTATAATACTACCTCAAATACCTTATTATAATACTACCTCAAATACCTAAATACTACGTCAAATACCTTATTATAATACTACCTCAAATACCTTATTATAATACTACCTCAAATACCTTGTTATTATATATCCAAATACCTTATTATAATACTACCTCAAATCTTATGTATTATAAATACTACCTCAAATACCTTATTATAATACTACCTCAAATACCTTATTATAATACTACCTCAAATACCTTATTATAAATACTACCTCAAATACCTTATTATAATACTACTCAAATACCTTATTATAATACTACCTCAAATACCTAAATTATTATAAATATGAGCTCAAATACCTATTAAATACTACCTCAAATACCTTATTATAAATACGACCTCAAATACCTTATTTATAAATGTGCTCAAATACCTAAATGTTTACAAATACCTTATTATAGGGCACGACCTCAAATACCTAAATACTAATCAAATACCTTATTATGGCAAATCAAATACCTAAATACTACGTCAAATACCTAAATACTACGTCAAATACCTTATTATAATACGACCTCAAATACCTAAATACTACGTCAAATACCTAAATACTACGTCAAATACCTTATTATAATACGACCTCAAATACCACAGCATTTAATATTAATTTCTCTACCATTAACCACCTCCAACGTTGTTTTAGAGAATTTGGCAGTAGGTCCGACCGGCCTCGTGTACGGTGACGTAGGCAAGCGTTTTGCTGATGCCAACATTGCGACAGAGCGCACCATGGTGGCGGTGGGGTTATGGTGCGGGCAGGTGTAAGCTACGGACAACGAACACAAATGCCTTTTATCGATGGCTATTTGACTGCACAGAGATACCATGACGAGATCCTGAGGCCCATTGTCGTGCCCTTCATCCTCCTCCATCACCTCATGTTTCAGCATAATGAATGCACAGAGATACCGTGATGAGATCCTGAGGTCTGTTCATCCTCCTCCATCACCTCATGTTTCAGCATAATGAATGAACAGAGATACCGTGATGAGATCCTGAGGTCTGTTGTCGTGCCATTCATCCTCCTCCATCACCTCATGTTTCAGCCTTGTCGCAAGGATCTGGACACAATTCCTGGAAGCTGAAAATGTCCCAGTTCTTCCATGACCTGCATACTCACCAGACATGTCACCAATTGAGCATGTTTGGGATGCTCTGGATCGACGTGTACGACAGCGCGTTCCAGTTCCCGCCAATATCCAGCATCTTCACACAGCCATTGAAGAGGAGTGGGACAACATTCCACAGACCACAATCAACAGCCTGATCAACTCTAATCAACAGCCTGATCAACTCTAATCAACAGCCTGATCAACTCTAATCAACAGCCTGATCAACTCTAATCAACAGCCTGATCAACTCTAATCAACAGCCTGATCAACTCTAATCAACAGCCTGATCAACTCTAATCAACAGCCTGATCAACTCTAATCAACAGCCTGATCAACTCTAATCAACAGCCTGATCAACTCTAATCAACAGCCTGATCAACTCTAATCAACAGCCTGATCAACTCTAATCAACAGCCTGATCTATGTGAAGCAGACGTGTCTCTCTCTATGAGGCAAATGGTGGTCACACCAGATACTGACTGGTTTTCTGATCCACACCCCTACCTTTTTTTTAGGGTATCTGCGACCAACAGAGTCACATCTGTATTCCCAGTCATGTGAAATCCCAAGATTAAGGCCTAATTAATTAATCAATTTCAATTGATTGATTTCCTTATATAAACTTTAACTCAGTAAAAGCTTAGACATTGTTGTATGTTTGATCAGTATTTTTTGTTCAGTTTAATTTGGTCTCAGAAGATGTCTAGTAAGACTTGAATATATTGTGTGTTACAATATTATTATAATTAATTTTAGGAAGGTAACTTGGCTTGTTATAAACAAGACATATTTTTACTCCCAAATGAGTCCAGGCAGCTATTACCTGAAAAAAAAACACTTGTCCATAACTGTTTACAATGGTATTTGTTGGGTTTGATTAAACATTGAAACTGCTACAATGATCTGCCCATGGCGCTCAGTCAGCAGTGGCTCCACTGCCATCAAAGAAGACTGGACGGCTCCCAGTCAACTGCTGTTCAGAATCTGGGTAACAGGTCTCAAATAAAGATTTCCCTTGGTTGACACAGTAGAATGTTCTCGTCATTGACTCTAGCTGCAGGTCCACTGACCAGGAACACTGTGTCTGTACGGAGGCTGTAATGTGTGATGTGAAACAAGACGCTGTCCTTTTTCTTTCCCCCTCACTATGACTATAGAGGAGACAATCAGCTGCTCTCCATGGCAACAAGGCCCGAGGGTCACTCCCCGTTCTCTCCCTGAACCACAGGAAAAGAGGAAATCACATCATTAAATGTGAGAAAACAGGGAGAGAGAGAGAGATGAGGGGTCTCTCTGCTCGGCTACCTTCCAGTAGAATGGGGTTGGTCTCTCTGCTCGGCTACCTTCCTGTAGAAAGAGGCTGGTCTCTCTGCTCGGCTACCTTCCTGAGGACAGGTGATCAGGCATAGCGGTCCAGGCCGGTAGCAGGGAGGAGAACAGAGCAGAACAGGACAATGGGCCAGCACAAGCCCACTCCGCCCCCTAGACGCTCCTCACCGCTCCGCCTGACAAACACAATCCGTTGTCAGGAACTCTTGTCAGGGACGGCCAAGCCAGCCGTGTCCTCCTCAAGTGGCACCACGTCCATCAGAGTCTGACTGAAAGGCCTCTAACTGTTAGCATGTTCTCAGAACCAGTGATACGGCTCACGCTCCAGAGACCCATAGACTCTGACCACTACCACATCCCTGGGAGGAGGATGGACTATTGTTAGCAGGGATGATAGGGGGGGGAGGGTTAAACGGGATTGTGTCTCTTTCAGGTGCTGTGAGGTGTTTGGACTGAATCACATCATAATAAGACAGGGAAGCAGAGAGAAGCAGAGAATCCGACAGAGAGAGGATGAGAGAAACAGATAAACAGAGAAACAGAGAGGCAGAGAGAAACAGAGAGAAACAGAGAAACAGAGAAACAGAGAGGCAGAGAGAAACAGAGAGAAACAGAGAAACAGAGAGGCAGAGAGAAACAGAGAAACAGAGAAACAGAGAGACAGAGAAACAGAGAGAAACAGAGAAACAGAGAGAAACAGAGAAACAGAGAAACAGAGAAACAGAGAAACAGAGAGAAACAGAGAAACAGAGAGAAACAGAGAGAAACAGAGAGAAACAGAGAGAAACAGAGAGAAACAGAGAGAAACAGAGAGAAACAGAGAGAAACAGAGAGAAACAGAGAGAAACAGAGAGAAACAGAGAAACAGAGAGAAACAGAGAAACAGAGAAACAGAGAAACAGAGAGAAACAGAGAAACAGAGAAACAGAGAGAGAGAAACAGAGAAACAGAGAGAAACAGAGAAACAGAGAGAAACAGAGAGAAACAGAGAAACAGAGAGAAACAGAGAGAAACAGAGAAACAGAGAGAAACAGAGAGAAACAGAGAAACAGAGAGAGAAACAGAGAAACAGAGAAACAGAGAAACAGAGAAACAGAGAAGCAGAGAGAGAGAGAAACAGAGAAACAGAGAGAAACAGAGAGAAACAGAGAGAAACAGAGAAACAGAGAGAAACAGAGAGAAACAGAGAAACAGAGAGAAACAGAATGAAGCAGAGAAACAGAGAAACAGAGAGAAACAGAGAGAAACAGAGAAACAGAATGAAGCAGAGAGAAACAGAGAAACAGAGAAACAGAGAAACAGAATGAAGCAGAGAAACAGAATGAAGCAAAGAGAATCAGAGAAACAGAGAATCAGAGAAGCAGAGAGAAACAGAGAAACAGAGAGAAACAGGGAGAAACAGAGAAACAGAGAAACAGAGAGAAACAGAGAAACAGAGAAGCAGAGAGAGAGAGAAACAGAGAGAAACAGAGAAGCAGAGAAACAGAGAGAAACAGAGAAGCAGAGAAACAGAGAGAAACAGAGAGAAACAGAGAAGCAGAGAGACAGAATGAAGCAGAGAGGAACAGAGGAACAGAGAAACAGAATGAAGCAGAGAGGAACAGAGGAACAGAGAAACAGAGAAACAGAATGAAGCAGAGAAACAGAGAGAAACAGAGAAACAGAGAAACAGAATGAAGCAGAGAGGAACAGAGGAACAGAGAAACAGAATGAAGCAGAGAGGAACAGAGGAACAGAGAAACAGAGAAACAGAATGAAGCAGAGAAACAGAGAGAAACAGAGAAACAGAGAAACAGAATGAAGCAGAGAGGAACAGAGGAACAGAGAAACAGAATGAAGCAGAGAGGAACAGGGAGGAACAGAGAGAAACAGAGAGAAATCAGTTTATTTGTCACGTGCGCCGAATACAACAGGTGTAGACCTTACAGTGAAATGCTTACTCACAGGCTCTAACCAATAGTGCGGAGAAAAAAAGCATGTGTGTGTGTGTGTGTGTGTGTGTGTGTGTGTGTGTGTGTGTGTGTGTGTGTGTGTGTGTGTGTGTGTGTGTGTGTGTGTGTGTGTGTGTGTGTGTGTGTGTAGGTAAGTAAATAAATAAAACAACAGTAAAAAGACAGTGAAAAATAACACCACTGTGGTAAACTGACCCACTGTGGTAAACTGACCCACTGTGGTAAACTGACCCACTGTGGTAAACTGACCCACTGTGGTAAACTGACCCACTGTGGTAAACTGACCCACTGTGGTAAACTGACCCACTGTGATAAACTGACCCACTGTGGTAAACTGACCCAATGTGATAAACTGACTGTCACCATCTCTAACTTCTGACTGACTGACTGACTGACTGACTGACTGACTGACACCATCTCTAACCTCTGACTGACTGACTGACTGACTGACTGACTGACTGACACCATCTCTTACCTCTGACTGACACGATCTCTAACCTCTGACTGACACCATCTCTAACCTCTGACTGACACCACCTCTAACCTCTGACTGGCTGACTGACACCATCTCTAACCTCTGACTGACTGACTGACTGACTGACTGACACCATCTCTAACCTCTGACTGACTGACTGACTGACACCATCTCTAACCTCTGACTGACACCACCTCTAACCTCTGACTGGCTGACTGACACCATCTCTAACCTCTGACTGGCTGACTGACACCATCTCTAACCTCTGACTGACACCATCTCTAACCTCTGACTGACTGACTGACACCATTTCTAACCTCTGACTGACACCATTTATAACCTCTGACTGACACCATCTCTAACCTCTGACTGACACCATCTCTAACCTCTGACTGGCTGACTGACACCATCTCTAACTCTGACTGGCTGACTGACACCATCTCTAACCTCTGACTGACACCATCTCTAACCTCTGACTGACTGACTGACACCATTTCTAACCTCTGACTGACACCATTTCTAACCTCTGACTGGCTGACTGACACCATGTCTAACTTCTGACTGACACCATTTCTAACCTCTGACTAACACCACCTCTAACCTCTGACTGGCTGACTGACACCATCTCTAACCTCTGACTGACACCATCTCTAACCTCTGACTGACACCATTTCTAACCTCTGACTGACACCATCTCTAACCTCTGACTGACACCATCTCTAACATCTGACTGACTAACACCACCTCTAACCTCTGACTGGCTGACTGACACCATCTCTAACCTCTGACTGACACCATCTCTAACCTCTGACTGGCTGACTGACACCATCTCTAACCTCTGACTGACACCATCTCTAACCTCTGACTGGCTGACTGACACCATCTCTAACCTCTGACTGACACCATCTCTAACCTCTGACTGACTCCATCTCTAACCTCTGACTGACACCATCTCTAACCTCTGACTGACTCCATTTCTAACCTCTGACTGACACCATCTCTAACCTCTGACTGACACCATCTCTAACCTCTGACTGGCTGACTGACACCATCTCTAACCTCTGACTGACACCATCTCTAACCTCTGACTGACACCACTCTGTTACAGCTCATAGGTAATTATTCCTTTGGAGCAGAACACAGGCAGAACACCATATCACAATATTCAGTCTGATATCTATGTGAGCCAGACTGCTGCTATTTCAACCCAGTTGATTACACAGGGCTTTAATGTCAGAGTAGTTGATTAGACAGGGCTTTAATGTCATGGTAGTTGATGAGACAGGGCTTTATTGTCAAGGTAGTTGATTAGACAGGGCTTTAATGTCATGGTAGTTGATTAGACAGGGCTTTAATGTCATGGTAGTTGATGAGACAGGGCTTTAATGTCATGGTAGTTGATGAGACAAGGCTTTAATGTCAGAGTAGTTGATTAGACAGGGCTTTAATGTCATGGTAGTTGATGAGACAGGGCTTTAATGTCATGGTAGTTGATGAGACAGGGCTTTAATGTCATGGTAGTTGATTAGACAGGGCTTTAATGACATGGTAGTTGATTAGACAGGGCTTTATTGTCAAGGTAGTTGATTAGACAGGGCTTTAATGTCATGGTAGTTGATGAGACAGGGCTTTAATGTTGTGGTAGTTGATGAGACAGGGCTTTAATGTCATGGTAGTTGATTAGTCAGGGCTTTAATGTCAGACAGGGCTTTAATGATTCTGGATGTAGTTGATTAGACAGGGGCTTTATTGTCTCTAAGGTAGTTGATTAGACAGGGCTTTAATGTCATGGTAGTTGATGAGACAGAGCTTTAATGTTGTGGTAGTTGATGAGACAGGGCTTTAATGTCATGGTAGTTGATTACACAGGGCTTTAATGTTGTGGTAGTTGATTAGTCAGGGCTTTAATGTCATGGTAGTTGATTAGACAGGGCTTTAATGACATGGTAGTTGATGAGACAGGGCTTTAATGACATGGTAGTTGATGAGACAGGGCTTTAATGTTGGGGTAGTTGATTAGACAGGGCTTTAATGGCAGAGTAGTTGATTACACAGGGCTTTAATGTTGTGGTAGTTGATGAGACAGGGCTTTAATGTTGTGGTAGTTGATTAGACAGGGCATTAATGTCATGGTAGTTGATTAGACAGGGCTTTAATGTCGGGGTAGTTGATTAGTCAGGGCTTTAATGTTGTGGTAGTTGATGAGACAGGGCTTTAATGTTGTGGTAGTTGATTACACAGGGCTTTAATGGCAGAGTAGTTGATTAGACAGGGCTTTATGTTGATTGACAGGGCTTTAATGTTGTGGTAGTTGATTAGTCAGGGCTTTATTGTCATGGTAGTTGATTAGACAGGGCTTTAATGTTGTGGTAGTTGATTAGACAGGGCTTTATTGTCATGGTAGTTGATTACACAGGGCTTTAATGGCAGAGTAGTTGATTACACAGGGCTTTCATGTTGTGGTAGTTGATTAGTCAGGGCTTTAATGTTGTGGTAGTTGATTAGTCAGGGCTTTATTGTCATGGTAGTTGATAAGACAGGGCTTTAATGTCGGGGTAGTTGATTAGACAGGGCTTTAATGTTGTGGTAGTTGATGAGACAGGGCTTTATTGTCGTGGTAGTTGATTAGACAGGGCTTTAATGTTGTGGTAGTTGATGAGACAGGGCTTTAATGTCATGGTAGTTGATTAGACAGGGCTTTAATGTTGTGGTAGTTGATGAGACAGGGCTTTAATGTTGTGGTAGTTGATTAGACAGGGCTTTAATGTCATGGTAGTTGATTAGACAGGGCTTTAATGTCATGGTAGTTGATTAGACAGGGCTTTAATGTTGTAATGTTGTTGAGTTGAGTTGATTAGACAGGGCTTTAATGTTGTGGTAGTTGATTAGACAGGGCTTTAATGTCATGGTAGTTGATTAGACAGGGCTTTAATGTCATGGTAGTTGATTAGACAGGGCTTTAATGTCATGGTAGTTGATTAGACAGGGCTTTATTGTGGGGGTAGTTGATTAGACAGGGCTTTAATGTCATGGTAGTTGATGAGACAGGGCTTTAATGTCATGGTAGTTGATTTACACAGGGCTTTTTAAGGCTTTAATGTCAAGGTAGTTGACAGGGCTTTAATGACATGGTAGTTGATTAGTCAGGGCTTTAATGTCATGGTAGTTGATTAGACAGGGCTTTAAGGGTTTGATTATCAGGGCTTTAATGTTGTGGTAGTTGATTAGTCAGGGCTTTATTGTCATGGTAGTTGATAAGACAGGGCTTTAATGTCATGGTAGTTGATTAGACAGGGCTTTATTGTCAGTGGTAGTTGATTACACAGGGCTTTAATGTTGTGGTAGTTGATGAGACAGGGCTTTATTGTCATGGTAGTTGATTAGACAGGGCTTTAATGTTGAGGTAGTTGATTAGACAGGGCTTTAATGTCATGGTAGTTGATTAGACAGGGCTTTAATGTCATGGTAGTTGATTAGACAGGGCTTTAATGTTGTGGTAGTTGATGAGACAGGGCTTTAATGTTGTGGTAGTTGATTAGACAGGGCTTTAATGTTGTGGTAGTTGATTAGACAGGGCTTTATTGTCATGGTAGTTGATTAGTCAGGGCTTTAATGTCATGGTAGTTGATTAGACAGGGCTTTAATGTCATGGTAGTTGATTAGACAGGGCTTTAATGTTGGGGTAGTTGATTAGACAGGGCTTTAATGTGGTGGTAGTTGATTAGACAGGGCTTTAATGTTGTGGTAGTTGATTAGACAGGGCTTTAATGACATGGTAGTTGATTAGACAGGGCTTTATTGTCATGGTAGTTGATTAGACAGGGCTTTATTGTTGGGGTAGTTGATTAGACAGGGCTTTAATGTTGTGGTAGTTGATTAGACAGGGCTTTATTGTCGTGGTAGTTGATTAGACAGGGCTTTAATGTTGTGGTAGTTGATTAGACAGGGCTTTAATGTTGTGGTAGTTGATTAGACAGGGCTTTAATGTTGTGGTAGTTGATTAGACAGGGCTTTATTGTCATGGTAGTTGATTAGACAGGGCTTTAATGTTGTGGTAGTTGATTAGACAGGGCTTTATTGTCGTGGTAGTTGATTAGACAGGGCTTTAATGTTGTGGTAGTTGATTAGACAGGGCTTTATTGTTGTGGTAGTTGATTAGACAGGGCTTTATTGCGTGGTAGTTGATTAGACAGGACTTTATTGTCATGGTAGTTGATTAGACAGGGCTTTATTGTCAGGTAGTTGATTAGACAGGGCTTTAATGTTGTGGTAGTTGATTAGACAGGGCTTTATTGTCAGGGTAGTTGATTAGACAGGGCTTTAATGTTGTGGTAGTTGATTAGACAGGGCTTTAATGTCATGGTAGTTGATTAGACAGGGCTTTAATGTTGTGGTAGTTGATTAGACAGGACTTTATTGTCATGGTAGTTGATTAGACAGGGCTTTATTGTCAGGATAGTTGATTAGACAGGGCTTTAATGTTGTGGTAGTTGATTAGACAGGGCTTTATTGTGGTGGTAGTTGATTAGTCAGGGATTTAATGTCGGGGTAGTTGATTAGACAGGGCTTTAATGTTGTGGTAGTTCATTAGACAGGGCTTTATTGTTGGGGTAGTTGATTAGTCAGGGATTTAATGTTGTGGTAGTTGATTAGACAGGGCTTTAATGTTGTGGTAGTTGATTAGACAGGGCTTTATTGTTGTGGTAGTTGATTAGACAGGACTTTATTGTTGTGGTAGTTGATGAGACAGGGCTTTAATGTCATGGTAGTTGATTAGACAGGGCTTTAATGTCATGGTAGTTGATTAGACAGGGCTTTATTGTCAAGGTAGTTGATTAGACAGGGCTTTATTGTCATGGTAGTTGATTACACAGGGCTTTAATGTTGTGGTAGTTGATGAGACAGGGCTTTAATGTTGTGGTTGTTGATTAGACAGGGCTTTATTGTGGTAGTTGATTACACAGGGCTTTAATGTCATGGTAGTTGATTAGACAGGGCTTTAATGTTGTGGTAGTTGATTAGACAGGGCTTTAATGTTGTGGTAGTTGATTAGACAGGGCTTTATTGTCATGGTAGTTGATTAGACAGGGCTTTAATGTCATGGTAGTTGATTAGACAGGGCTTTAATGTTGTGGTAGTTGATTAGACAGGGCTTTAATGTTGTGGTAGTTGATTAGACAGGGCTTTATTGTCGTGGTAGTTGATTAGACAGGGCTTTAAGTTGATTAGACAGGGCTTTAATGTTGTGGTAGTTGATTAGACAGGGCTTTAATGTCATGGTAGTTGATTAGACAGGGCTTTATTGTCATGGTAGTTGATTAGACAGGGCTTTATTGTCAGGGTAGTTGATTAGACAGGGCTTTAATGTCATGGTAGTTGATTAGACAGGGCTTTAATGTCATGGTAGTTGATTAGACAGGGCTTTATTGTCATGGTAGTTGATTAGACAGGGCTTTAATGTCAGGGTAGTTGATTAGACAGGGCTTTATTGTCAGGGTAGTTGATTAGACAGGGCTTTATTGTCATGGTAGTTGATGAGACAGGGCTTTAATGTCATGGTAGTTGATGAGACAGGGCTTTAATGTCATGGTAGTTGATTAGACAGGGCTTTATTGTCAGGTAGTTGATTAGACAGGGCTTTAATGTTGTGGTAGTTGATTAGACAGGACTTTGTTGTCAGGGTAGTTGATTAGACAGGGCTTTATTGTCAGGGTAGTTGATTAGACAGGGCTTTATTGTCAGGGTAGTTGATTAGACAGGGCTTTAATGTTGGGGTAGTTGATTAGACAGGACTTTATTGTCAGGATAGTTGATTAGACAGCGCTTTAATGTTGGGGTAGTTGATTAGACAGGACTTTATTGTCAGGATAGTTGATTAGACAGGGCTTTAATGTTGTGGTAGTTGATGAGACAGGGCTTTATTGTCATGGTAGTTGATTAGACAGGGCTTTAATGTCAGGGTAGTTGATTAGACAGGGCTTTAATGTTGGGGTAGTTGATTAGACAGGACTTTATTGTCAGGATAGTTGATTAGACAGGGCTTTAATGTTGGGGTAGTTGATTAGACAGGACTTTATTGTGGTGGTAGTTGATTAGACAGGGCTTTATTGCGTGGTAGTTGATTAGACAGGGCTTTATTGTCAGGATAGTTGATTAGAAAGTGCTTCATTGTCAGGATAGTTGATTAGACAGGGCTTTAATGTCATGTAGTTGATGAGACAGGGCTTTATTGTCAGGATAGTTGATTAGAAAGTGCTTCATTAGATAAAGCTTGTTGTTCATTCAGAAGGCATTCAGACACATTCCCTCTGTCTGTGTGTGTGTGTCTACTCTGACCATCTGTTTCTATTACTACTGTCATTGCTGTGATAATGAGGCCATTGATTCACTGTCTAAGGAAATAGTCAATCAGGACAGATCATTTGTCTTACTTGTCCTGACAGTGTGCCTGCTAGATAAGCAGATATAACCAGGGCTGGACAGATAGAACCAGGGCTGGACAGATAGAACCAGGGCTTGACAGATAGAACCAGGGCTGGACAGATAGAACCAGATAGAACCAGGGCTGGACAGATAGAACCAGGGCTGGACAGATAGAACCAGATAGTACCAGGGCTGTACAGATAGAACTAGGGCTGGACAGATAGAACTAGGGCTGGACAGATAGAACCAGGGCTGGACAGATAGAACCAGATAGAACCAGGGCTGGACAGATAGAACCAGATAGAACCAGGGCTAGACAGATAGAACCAGAAAGAACCAGGGCTGGACAGATAGAACCAGATGGAACCAGGGCTGGACAGATATAACCAGATAGAACCAGGGCTGGACAGATAGAACCAGATAGAACCAGGGCTGGACAGATAAAACCAGATAGAACCAGGGCTGGACAGATAGAACCATATAGAACCAGGGCTGAACAGATAGAACCAGGGCTGGACATATAGAACCAGGGCTGGACAGATGGAACCAGGGCTGGACAGATAGAACCAGATAGAACCAGGGCTGGACAGATAAAACCAGATAGAACCAGGGCTGGACAGATAGAACCAGATAGAACCAGGGCTGGACAGATAAAACCAGATAGAACCAGGGCTGGACAGATAAAACCAGATAGAACCAGGGCTGGACAGATAAAACCAGATAGAACCAGGGCTGGACAGATAGAACCAGATAGAACCAGGGCTGGACAGATAAAACCAGATAGAACCAGGGCTGGACAGATAGAACCAGGGCTGAACAGATAGAACCAGGGCTGGACAGATAGAACCAGGGCTGGACAGAGAACCAGGGCTGAACAGATAGAACCAGGGCTGGACATATAGAACCAGGGCTGGACAGATAAAACCAGATAAAACCAGGGCAGGACAGATAGAACCAGGGCTGGACAGATAAAACCAGATAGAACCAGGGCAGGACAGATAGAACCAGGGCTGGACAGATAGAACCAGGGCTGGACAGATAAAACCAGATAGAACCAGGGCTGGACAGATAGAACCAGGGCTGGACAGATAGAACCAGATAGAACCAGGGCTGTACAGATAGAACCAGATAGAACCAGGGCTGGACAGATAGAACCAGGGCTGGACAGATAGAACCAGGGCTGAACAGATAGAAGCAGATAGAACCAGGGCTGGACAGATAAAACCAGATAGAACCAGGGCAGGACAGATAGAACCAGGGCTGGACAGATAGAACCAGGGCTGTACAGATAGAACCAGGGCTGGACAGATAAAACCAGAAAGAACCAGGGCTGGACAGATAGAACCAGATAGAACCAGGGCTGGACAGATAGAACCAGATAGATCCAGGGCTGGACAGATAGAACCAGGGCTAATATACCCTCTGTGTACAACGCAAAACACCAAATAATGCATGCGGAGCAGAATTAGGCCGATACCCGCTAATTATAAAAATCCAGACAATTCTACAACCAACTTAAAGGAGGCGATTCCCAAACCTTCCATAGCAAAGCCATCATCTACAGAGAGATGAACCTGGAGAAGAGTCCCCTAAGCAAGCTGGTCCTGGGGCTCTGTTCACAAACACAAACACACCCCACAGAGCCCCAGGACAGCAACACAATTAGACCCAACCAAATCATGAGAAAACAAAAAGAAAATTACTTGAAAACTTGGAAAGAATTCACAAAAAAACAGAGCAAACTAGAATGCTATTTGGCCCTAAACAGAGAGCACACAGTGGCAGAATATCCGACCACTGTGACTGATCCAAACTTAAGGAAAGCTTTGACTATGTACAGACTCAGTGAGCATAGCCTTGCTATTGAGAAAGGTCACCGTAGGCAGACATGGCTCTCAAGAGAAGACAGACTATGTGCTCACTGCCCACAAAATGAGGTGGAAACTGAGCTGCACTTCCTAACCTGACCAATGTATGACCATATTAGAGACACATATTTCCCTCAGATTACACAGACACACAAAGAATTTGAACAAACCCAATATTGATAAACTCACATATCTACTGGGTGAAATACCACAATGTGCATCACAGCAGCAAGATGTGTGACCTGTTGCCACAAGAAAAGGGCCAGTGAAGAACAAACACCATTCTAAATACAACCCATATTTATGCTGATTTATTTTCCCTTTTGTACTTTAACTATTTGCACATCGTTACAACATTGTATAAAGACATAATATGACATTTGTAATGTCTTTATTCTTTTGGGACCTCTGTGAGTGTAATGTAATGTCTTTATTCTTTTGGAACCTCTGTGAGTGTAATGTAATGTCTTTATTCTTTTGGAACCTCTGTGAGTGTAATGTAATGTCTTTATTATTTTGGAACCTCTGTGAGTGTAATGTAATGTCTTTATTCTTTTGGAACCTCTGTGAGTGTAATGTAATGTCTTTATTCTTTTGGAACCTCTGTGAGT
This sequence comes from Oncorhynchus nerka, assembly GCF_034236695.1. Lineage (NCBI taxonomy): Eukaryota > Metazoa > Chordata > Actinopteri > Salmoniformes > Salmonidae > Oncorhynchus > Oncorhynchus nerka. Next base: position 67,724 of record NW_027040371.1, read on the forward strand.
GTAATGTAATGTCTTTATTCTTTTGGAACCTCTGTGAGTGTAATGTAATGTCTTTATTCTTTTGGAACCTCTGTGAGTGTAATGTAATGTCTTTATTCTTTTGGAACCTCTGTGAGTGTAATGTAATGTCTTTGTTCTTTTGGAACCTCTGTGAGTGTAATGTAATGTCTTTATTCTTTTGGAACCTCTGTGAGTGTAATGTAATGTCTTTATTCTTTTGGAACCTCTGTGAGTGTAATGTAATGTCTTTATTCTTTTGGAACCTCTGTGAGTGTAATGTAATGTCTTTATTCTTTTGGAACCTCTGTGAGTTTAATTTACATGGTTTTTATTCTTTTGACAATAAAACCCCTGTGAGTGTAATGACAGTCTTATTCTTTTGGAGACCTCAGAGAGAGTAATGAGACATCCTTACAAAGGGCCAGGAACCTCAGTGAGTGTAATGTACATGTCTTACAAAGGGCTTTTGGAGACCTCAGAGAGTGTAAGAGATGTCTTACAAAGGGCCAGGAGACCTCAGAGAGAGTAAGACATCCTTACAAAGGGCCAGGAGACCTCAGAGAGAAGTAACATCTTACAAAGGGCCAGGAGACCTCAGTGAGGGAATGACATCCTTACAAAGGGCCAGGAACCTCTCAGAGAGTAAGACATCCTACAAAGGGCCAGGAGACCTCAGAGTGTAATGACATGTCTACAAAGGGCTTTTGGAACCTCAGAGAGTAATGTACATCTTTGTTCAAAGGGCCAAGAGACCTCAGAGAGTAATGACATCCTTTGTTCCAGGAGACCTCAGAGTGTAATGTAATGACATCTTTGTTCTTTTGGAACCTCTGAGAGAGTGTAATGTACATGTCTTTATTCTTTTGGAGACCTCTGTGAGTGTAATGTACATCTTTACAAATTTTGGAACCTCAGTGAGTGTAAGTACATGTCTTATATTATTTTGCCAGGAACCTCAGAGAGTGTAATGTAATCCTACAAATTCTTTAGGAACCTCTGAGAGTGTAATGTAACATCTTTACAAAGGGGAACCTCTGTGAGTGTAATGTAATGTCTTTATTCTTTTGGAACCTCAGAGTGTAATGTACATGTCTTACAAAGTTCCAGGAGACCTCTGAGAGTGTAATGTAATGACTTTATTATTTTGGAACCTCAGTGAGGTAATGACATCCTTACAAAGTTATTTTGGAACCTCAGTGAGTGTAAGAACATCTTACAAATTCTTTTGGAACCTCAGAGTGTAATGTACATCTTTACAAATTTTGGAACCTCAGTGAGTGTAGTGTACATGTCTTATATTATTTTGGAGACCTCAGAGAGTGTAATGTAACATCCTTACAAAGGGCCAGGAGACCTCAGTGAGTGAGAAATCCTTTAGGCCAGGAACCTCTGAGAGTGTACATCCTTACAAATGTCTTTATTCTTTGGAACCTCTGTGAGTGTAATGTAATGTCTTTATTCTTTTGGAGACCTCAGAGTGTAATGTAATGTCTTTAGGGCTTTTGGAACCTCTGAGAGTGTAATGACATCCTTTATTCTTTTGGAACCTCAGAGAGAGTGTAATGTACATGTCTTACAAAGGGCTTTTGGAACCTCAGAGAGTGTAATGTACATCCTTTGTTCTTTTGGAACCTCTGTGAGTGTAATGACATCTTTGTTCTTTTGGAACCTCTCAGAGTGTAATGTAATGTCTTTGTTCTTTTGGAACCTCTGTGAGTGTAATGTAATGTCTTTATTCTTTTGCCAGGAACCTCTGTGAGAGTAATGTACATGTCTTTGTTCAGGAACCTCTGTGAGTGTAATGTAATGTCTTACAAATTCTTTGGAACCTCTGAGAGTAATGTACATCTTTGTTCTTTTGGAACCTCAGTGAGGGAATGACATCCTTTGTTCTTTTGGAGACCTCTGTGAGAGTAATGTAATCCTTTGTTCTTTTGGAACCTCTGTGAGTGTAATGTGACATCTTACAAAGGGCCAGGAGACCTCTTTTATGGTTTATTTACAAAGGGCCAGGAGACCTCAGAGATGACATCCTTATAAAGGGCCAGGAGATCAGAATTGAGACAGCCTTACAAAGGGCCAGGAGACCTCACAGAGAGAGAGACATCCTTACAAAGGGCCAGGAGACCTCAGAGAGAGAGAGACATCCTTACAAAGGGCCAGGAGACCTCAGAGAGAGAGACATCCTTACAAAGGGCCAGGAGACCTCAGAGAGAGAGACATCCTTACAAAGGGCCAGGCCTGTGTCCTAAACCCTGATACAGTGTTGTGTGTAAAACAGCAGGAGACCTCAGAGAGATCTGTAGTTGTGGGAAGAGAGAACCAGTGAAGTGCTCTGTAGTTAACAACTGAACAGCTCTAGTTAATGATCAGTCCATTCAGTGCCCAGTGAGTTCAGCTCTGTGACCCAGGAGCCATAACACTGTCAGTATAAATCACAGTGTTGAGGGTTGAGGGTTGGAGGAGGAAACTTAAATATGTCATTCTCAGGTCAGAGGTAAGACTCCCCATTACTAAAGGTCGTTATGGTAATGTCACCGACGCTACAAACGACTCTCTGTGATTCATCTTTTCCCACCTCTTAGAATGTGTCTCAGAGACAAACGACTCTCTGTGATTCATCTTTTCCCACCTCTTAGAATGTGTCTCAGAGACAAACGACTCTCTGTGATTCACCTTTTCCCACCTCTTAGAATGTGTCTCAGAGACAAACGACTCTCTGTGATTCACCTTTTCCCACCTCTTAGAATGTGTCTCAGAGACAAATGACTCTCTGTGATTCATCTTTTCCCACCTCGTAGAATGTGTCTCAGAGACAAACGACTCTCTGTGATTCATCTTTTCCCACCTCTTAGAATGTGTCTCAGAGACAAACGACTCTCTGTGATTCATCTTTTCCCACCTCTTAGAATGTGTCTCAGAGACAAACGACTCTCTGTGATTCACCTTCTCCCACCTCGTAGAATGTGTCTCAGAGACAAACGACTCTCTGTGATTCACCTTTTCCCACCTCTTAGAATGTGTCTCAGAGACAAACGACTCTGTGATTCACCTTTTCCCACCTCTTAGAATGTGTCTCAGAGACAAACGACTCTCTGTGATTCATCTTTTCCCACCTCGTAGAATGTGTCTCAGAGACAAAAGACTCCCTGTGATTCACCTTTTCCCACCTCTTAGAATGTGTCTCAGAGACAAACGACTCTCTGTGATTCACCTTTTCCCACCTCGTAGAATGTGTCTCAGAGACAAAAGACTCCCTGTGATTCACCTTTTCCCACCTCTTAGAATGTGTCTCAGAGACAAACGACTCTCTGTGATTCACCTTTTCCCACCTCTTAGAATGTGTCTCAGAGACAAACGACTCTCTGTGATTCACCTTTTCCCACCTCTTAGAATGTGTCTCAGAGACAAACGGATCGAAACAGTAAAGGTTTCTAGCAAAGGCTTTTGGATCAACTAGAATATCAAAACCGGTGAAGAGTTTACTTTCAGGAAGTGATGGACAGGTTGACTATATATATATATAGAAATGGACAGGTTGACTATATATATATATATAGAAATGGACAGGTTGACTATATATATATATAGAGAAATGGACAGGTTGACTATATATATATATATAGAAATGGACAGGTTGACTATATATATATATATATATATATATATAGAAATGGACAGGTTGACTATATATATATATAGAAATGGACAGGTTGACTATATATATATAGAGAAATGGACAGGTTGACTATATATATATATATAGAAATGGACAGGTTGACTATATATATATAGAGAAATGGACAGGTTGACTATATATATATATATATAGAAATGGACAGGTTGACTATATATATATAGAGAGAAATGGACAGGTTGAATATAGAGAGAGAGAAATGGACAGGTTGACTATATATATATAGAGAAATGGACAGGTTGAATATATATATATAGAGAGAAATGGACAGGTTGAATATATATATATATATAGAGAAATGGACAGGTTGACTATATATATATAGAGAGAGAAATGGACAGGTTGACTATATATATATAGAGAAATGGACAGGTTGAATATATATATATAGAGAGAGAAATGGACAGGTTGAATATATATATATAGAGAGAAATGGACAGGTTGAATATATATATATAGAGAGAGAAATGGACAGGTTGAATATATATATAGAGAGAGAAATGGACAGGTTGACTATATATATATAGAGAGAGAAATGGACAGGTTGAATATATAAATATAGAGAGAAATGGACAGGTTGACGATATATATATAGAGAAATGGACAGGTTGAATATATATATATATATATATAGAGAAATGGACAGGTTGAATATATATATAGAGAGAAATGGACAGGTTGAATATATATATATATATAGAGAAATGGACAGGTTGAATATAGAGAGAGAGAAATGGACAGGTTGACTATATATATATAGAGAAATGGACAGGTTGAATATATATATATATATAGAGAGAAATGGACAGGTTGACTATATATATATAGAGAAATGGACAGGTTGACTATATATATATAGAGAAATGGGCAGGTTGACTATATATATATAGAGAAATGGACAGGTTGACTATATATATATAGAGAAATGGGCAGGTTGACTATATATATATATATAGAGAAATGGACAGGTTGACTATATATATATAGAGAAATGGACAGGTTGACTATATATATATAGAGAAATGGACAGGTTGAATATATATATATAGAGAGAAATGGACAGGTTGAATATATATAGAGAGAGAGAAATGGACAGGTTGAATATATATATATATATAGAGAGAGAAATGGACAGGTTGATATATATATATATATATATAGAGAAATGGACAGGTTGAATATATATATATATATATAGAGAAATGGACAGGTTGAATATATATATAGAGAGAAATGGACAGGTTGATCTATATATATAGAGAGAGAGAAATGGACAGGTTGAATATATATATAGAGAGAGAAATGGACAGGTTGAATATATATATATAGAAAGAAATGGACAGGTTGACTATATATATATAGAGAGAGAAATGGACAGGTTGAATATATATATAGAGAGAGAAATGGACAGGTTGACTATATATATATATAGAGAGAAATGGACAGGTTGAATATATATAGAGAGAGAAATGGACAGGTTGAATATATATATATAGAGAGAAATGGACAGGTTGAATATATATATATAGAGAGAAATGGACAGGTTGAATATATATATATAGAGAGAGAAATGGACAGGTTGACTATATATATATAGAGAGAGAAATGGACAGGTTGAATATATATATATAGAGAGAGAAATGGACAGGTTGACTATATATATAGAGAGAAATGGACAGGTTGACTATATATATATATAGAGAGAAATGGACAGGTTGAATATATATATATAGAGAGAGAAATGGACAGGTTGACTATATATATATATATAGAGAAATGGACAGGTTGAATATATATATATAGAGAGAGAAATGGACAGGTTGAATATATATATAGAGAGAGAAATGGACAGGTTGACTATATATATATAGAGAGAGAAATGGACAGGTTGAATATATATATATAGAGAGAAATGGACAGGTTGACTATATATATATATATAGAGAAATGGACAGGTTGAATATATATATAGAGAGAAATGGACAGGTTGACTATATATATATAGAGAGAGAAATGGACAGGTTGAATATATATATAGAGAGAGAAATGGACAGGTTGAATATATATATATAGAAAGAAATGGACAGGTTGACTATATATATATAGAGAGAGAAATGGACAGGTTGAATATATATATAGAGAGAGAAATGGACAGGTTGACTATATATATATATAGAGAGAAATGGACAGGTTGAATATATATAGAGAGAGAAATGGACAGGTTGAATATATATATATAGAGAGAAATGGACAGGTTGAATATATATATATAGAGAGAAATGGACAGGTTGAATATATATATATAGAGAGAGAAATGGACAGGTTGACTATATATATATAGAGAGAGAAATGGAGGTTGACTATAAATATAGAGAGAAATGGACAGGTTGAATATATATATATAGAGAGAGAAATGGACAGGTTGACTATATATATAGAGAGAAATGGACAGGTTGACTATATATATATAGAGAGAGAAATGGACAGGTTGAATATATATATAGAGAGAGAAATGGACAGGTTGACTATATATATATATATAGAGAAATGGACAGGTTGAATATATATAGAGATAGAAATGGACAGGTTGAATATATATATATAGAGAGAAATGGACAGGTTGACTATATATATAGAGAGAAATGGACAGGTTGACTATATATATATCGAGAGAAATGGACAGGTTGAATATATATATATAGAGAGAGAAATGGACAGGTTGACTATATATATAGAGAGAGAGAAATGGACAGGTTGAATATATATATATAGAGAGAAATGGACAGGTTGACTATATATATAGAGAGAAATGGACAGGTTGAATATATATATAGAGAGAGAAATGGACAGGTTGAATATATATATATATATAGAGAAATGGACAGGTTGAATATATATATATAGAGAGAAATGGACAGGTTGACTATATATATATAGAGAGAAATGGACAGGTTGAATATATATATATAGAGAGAAATGGGCAGGTTGACTATATATATATAGAGAGAGAAATGGACAGGTTGAATATATATATATAGAGAGAAATGGACAGGTTGACTATATATATAGAGAGAAATGGACAGGTTGAATATATATATAGAGAGAGAAATGGACAGGTTGAATATATATATATAGAGAGAAATGGACAGGTTGAATATATATATATAGAGAGAGAAATGGACAGGTTGCCTATATATATATAGAGAGAGAAATGGACAGGTTGAATATATATATATAGAGAGAGAAATGGACAGGTTGACTATATATATATAGAGAGAGAAATGGACAGGTTGAATATATATATAGAGAGAGAAATGGACAGGTTGAATATATATATATAGAGAGAGAAATGGACAGGTTGAATATATATATATAGAGAGAGAAATGGACAGGTTGAATATATATATATAGAGAGAAATGGACAGGTTGACTATATATATAGAGAGAAATGGACAGGTTGAATATATATATAGAGAGAGAAATGGACAGGTTGAATATATATATATATATAGAGAAATGGACAGGTTGAATATATATATATAGAAAGAAATGGACAGGTTGACTATATATATATAGAGAAATGGACAGGTTGAATATATATATATTTATAGAGAAATGGACAGGTTGAATATATATATATAGAGAGAAATGGACAGGTTGACTATATATATATAGAGAAATGGACAGGTTGAATATATATATATAGAGAGAGAAATGGACAGGTTGAATATATATATATAGAGAGAAATGGACAGGTTGAATATATATATATATATAGAGAGAGAAATGGGCAGGTTGAATATATATATATAGAGAGAGAAATGGACAGGTTGAATATATATATATAGAGAGAAATGGACAGGTTGAATATATATA